>NC_051181.1:151911990-151964149 GCF_013339695.2 Rhipicephalus sanguineus | reverse complement strand
TTTTTTTTTTAATGATAACGGAAAATTCCTCGCGCACGGGCATAGACATTGCAAATTGTTGCTGCATGCGACACCTTTTTTTTTATAAGCCATCACACTGCAAAGTCACAAAGCTGCTCGAAGCCAGAACGACTATGTTTAGGCAGACCCGTGCATGTGGTTTTAAAGCAATGCTTGTAGATCTCATGGTTGCAGAACACTAATGCCAACAAACATTCTGATAACTGTTCATGAGTTAACACTAGAAGGGGCAAAATGACAAAAAAAAAAGATGAAGTAGCGTACGGGAGAGAGATAAACATTTTAATGAAGCTGAAGATGTTTGCCTGGCTGTTCGCCTGACATGCTACTCCAGGTGCTGGGTGACGATTATGATATATACAGTGATAACCACATAACACATACAGTCACACAAGTTTAAGAAATTCAACAGCGCTTTCGTGGCACGTAGCGCACAGGTGCTGCTTTGCCATGGGCCCAGAACATGTCGCAACTCTAGCAACTCTAGCGTACGGGAGTATCTAAAGCCTGATATGCAGAGAATACCGTATTCACTCACGTGCAGCGCTAGAACTGCGGTTAATGGTGGCCCACTGTTGGTATGGTGTTGGCTATCAACGTAAGCTAAAGAAATAAGAGGCTCCCAAATGTCATGCTAACGCTCTTCTTTCTCATTTGAAGCTAAATTGCCACTGAATTTTTCGTCACAGCTTAGCTACTTGGGGAACGCGAAAAGGAGCCGTCGTTTCGACTACAACCCTTTAACGTCACGCTCGCGATACCAGGCACACACCCTGTAAACACAACAACCACCACATTTGCGTACAAAAAAAAAAAGAGAGAGAGAGACTGCACTTGACGTCACCGACAGCGTCCGCTATTGAGTCGCCTTGGTTGCTCGCTATATACAAGAGAAAGGCGGCAACGCCGCTTGATCATTTGTACGCCGCGCGCCTGTCGACGAAAGAAAATAAAAAAAAAAGAATAAGAGAAACACTTCTAGGCAGGGACACTCGTGGGAGGCTTGAAAGCGGCTCGCGATGCCTGTGCAACAAAGTGAGATTACAAGGTGAGGCGACAGATATAGTGTGTACCCTCTTCCTTTCGCGCTGTTTGGTCTCGCTCTAGTCCTGGAAAACCTCGCCGCGGCAACCTCGAAGTCCTTCTTGGTCGGCGTGGGTGTTCTATAAAGGTGCCCCTGCACAGAGTACGACAGTGCACGGCTTGGGACGAAGCGTGTTTGCATGTGTATGCATGCGCGCGGGGCGTCGCAGCAGCGTCCTGCGCGCTGCGTGGTACCCGCCGAAAGAGTTGCTTGCCTGTCGCTTTTGTGACATTTGCTTGCAGTCGCGCGCATGCATGCAAAAAGGACGAATCTCTCGTTTCTTTTTCTTTCTTGGTTGGCTGACCGGCGAACTTTACAAAGAAAGAAAGAAAGAAAGAAAGAAAGAAAGAAAGAAAAAGAAAGAAAGAAAGAAAGAAAGAAAGAAAGAAAGAAAGAAAGAAAGAAAGAAAGAAAGGAAACGAAGGAAGGTTTCGCCTGTGCTCTTTTGAATAGTTGGATTCGTTTGTTCAGCCGGTTTCTCGACAGTTGTTGATGCATATATAGAAACTGGCCTTGCATTCCGAATGAAAAACCATTTCGGAGACCTTTGCTTTGAGAGTTTCTCTAAAATAAGAATGAGTATATGTAAATGTAAGGTGGCAAGTGCGTCGCTGTGGTGTGTCGAATGAAAGGAAGCCCAATATGTTCTACAGTTCTCTCTCTCTCTCTCTGTCTCTTTTTATGGTTCTGGCAAGGACTTGCAAAGACGAAACCTTATACAAAAGTTGGCGCGTTACAGTACGCTATGTATAGCTGATTAGAATAAATTTTACCACGACTTTCTGCCTCGGACGTGCCCCATTATAGTTGCTTATGCAAACTATAACCTTCGCGATGGCGTGAGTTAACGAACGCGCACCGACTCACGGACATACGCGCAACGTACGCATTTGTTCATGTAGGTATTCAACTCGGTTTGACAAGCTAGCCTTGCGCAATGGATATCACTAGTCTTTTTCTTTGTACCGCGTCCGACGTGAAATAATTGAAAAGGTGCGCTTGAGGTTAGCGTTAGTACAATTCACCTGCTCTATTTCGTTTTTATAACCACGGTTCTCGTAGTAGGAGTGTATGTACATATGCATACCGCGGTCTTTTGTCTTTCGTACCATATAGCCGAGACAGAAATAATAAGATATTTTCAACAACGGATGGAATCCGCCAGTGCGGCGGATTCCATCCGTTGTTGAATGTAAAACGATGTCTAAATTAACATAACCGTGCAGACTGATACTGCTCTCTAAAAGAGGCCTACAAATTCCTTAACCTGCGTTAACTCTTCATCCAAATTCTAGTGCTCTGGAACGGCTCCGGTCTAAATTGCCGGTGAGCTAAATTGGCAAACGATACATTTAGAAAGAATAAATAAAAAAAATGCATGTGCACAGCACCGACTGTGCTTCCGCAACGTAGAGACCGGGTTCGCTGGTCTGTTATAATTTTCTTACCAAGAGATAGCGAGATTGAATTTGGAGCAGAGGAGCGGCCCAGGCGGCAGCATCCATATAAACAGAAAACTGGATTCTCGCGGAAGTCTCCAAAGCAGGTTGAGATACTCTGGAAGAACTTTTCTTGCAGGCTTTTTTTTTTTCCACGCCGTTAACGTTTTCGCGTTCTGCGCTTTGCTTGTATGCGTTTGCAGTGAGAAATAAGCTATGATATTGTACTTCGAAAAGCCACGATCTGGCTGATATTGCGTTGACGGAGGGAGTGGAGAGCTACGGTCTAAGGTTTTGCCTCTTTGACGAACAAGCAAGCTTTGTACACGGTCGTTTTGAATTCAGGTGCGAAAAATGCAACGGTACGTCGGGAATTGAACCAGTAACCTCGTGCTCGGAACTTAACGTTTGCGTACACTAAACTATACTCAGGCGAGGTTAGAGATGGGAAATAGTCATCTTGTTTGCCGCATTTTGCCTAGATTTCGTGAAGTTTCGTCCGGAAAAAGGTTTGTTTCACGTGCACGGATGTTTGTTTCAGTGCACGCATGAACAACAAAAGTGTTGTTCATGCGTGCACTTGTCTAGTCTAGTCTTGTCTCGTCTAGTCCCTCTGTCTGTCTGTCTGTCTGTCTGTCTGTCTGTCTGTCTGTCTGTCTGTCTGTCTGTCTGTCTGTCTCTGTCTGTCTGTCTGTCTGTCTGTCTGTCTGTCTCACTCACTCACTCACTCACTCACTCACTCACTCACTCACTCACTCACTCACTCACTCACTCACTCACTCACTCACTCACTCACTCACTCACTCACTCACTCACTCACTCACTCACTCACTCACTCACTCACTCACTCACTCACTCACTCACTCACTCACTCACTCACTCACTCACTCACTCGGCATCGGACCTAATATGCTGTGCAACGTTAAGGGATCGAGGCAAGTATCATGCGCATATGTCGCTCATACAATTGTCTCTAGACGCGGTAAGCCGGGCATTCAAGTAATATGCGCTCCGCTGTCTCTATGCTACCACAGTTATCACAGTAGGGACCTGTGGTATTACACGGGTTTTACAGTCCCCATTCAATTACCTGTCAGAAATTGGCCTGTAGTTGGATGTTTTACTGATTGACTGTTTCATATAGAAATGCCTTAACTTACATGACATCCTAGTTGTAAATATTTCTATCAGGTTCACTTACACACTTCATGCTTGTTTATATTCGTTCTTTTTATTATTATTTTCTTCCCTCTCTTCTGAAATCTTTTCATCCCATTCCCCATCCCTATACAGAGTACTATGCCAGCGGTTCTATAGACGCCGGCAAAAATATTTGTTTTTTCAGTAACGATTATCTCTCCTTACAGCGGTACATCTCTAATTAATGCTGTGCCTGAATTCAGCCGAGGGCACAAGAATATGCTTGTCATCCCTACCGTCACTACTTCATATTCCATTCTATATTGTTCATCCAACTTGTCGCACAGCAGCAGGATATCGTCACAGGCATGCGGACACGTGCTTCTTAAATAAATGCATGCATTGTGTATGTCTAATAAAGACTAAGTCTTCGCAGCAGCAGCCGAAGGCGCACGAGTTTATGCTTTGCATCGCAACTTCAACTACTTCGCATTCCATTGTTTGATTCATCCGAGACCTTACAGAGCTGCCAGAATATCGTTATAGGTTACGAACACACGTTGGGCAAGGGAATACAAGCATTGTGAAGTGACACTTGAAAATATCATGACCGATAGTGCATAACCAATGAGTGCTTAGATGAAGCGGATTTTGACTCGATATCTTGACTTAATGCATACAATACTTTCAGCTGCATTGCATGCGAGCCTTAGCAAAGCGACAACTGCGAGCAGCGTTAGTGCGTGTGTAATTATGTTTATGATAAGTACAAGAAATGCAGGCAATCGCGTACAGAAGGTATCGTAAGGTGTTTGTGCATACATAATGATGTTTCTGATATTGTAAATTATTCTCAAGTAAACAGCATCTGACATATCTGTGGTGTGCGCAGTATGTCAGCATGCGGAAGATTTCGCGCTGGCGCTCTTTAAAAATAAAAATAATAATTATAACATACAGTATGATAGCCAACAGCTCGTCATTATACGAATGTAACATTTATTTGCAGAACAAATGACTAAAATGACGATGGTGACAAACATCATCATCTTACATTATTTTGCGTGAGGGTCTCTTAGTGAGACACTACCTACACAAATTAGAGTAATAAAAAATGGCCACTTACACAATCAATAAAACATCACCAGGACAACTCAAATCAGTACGTACACGCAGAAACTAGGAAGTAAGGATCGTTATACAAAGAAGAAAAAAACAATAATTGCCTAATTATCTTGGGAAGCTTGCGCAATAAACGGTACTACGAGCACAAGGGAAGCCGACTGCAGCAGTAGCGTGTGGTTGACTTGCAAAAACGCTTTGTCGGTGCTTGTTGAAACTTTCAATGGTTATGTTCATTTACTGTTGAATTAGACAACTTATTGTAGCCGTCAGTTACGACCGGAAGAAGGTAATGGTTGTATTATCGTTAGTCGAACAGCGACGTAATCTTCGTGCAGCTCAGAGATAAGCATGAAACGCTGCGTTAAATGTTCGGAAGAACAGGTAAAATTTCGCGTGGTCGAACCGAAGATAAACTTCCCTGAAATAATATAGTCTTTAAAATGTAGCGAGTAAGAACAGTGATAATATATATATATATATATATATATATATATATATATATATATATATATATATATATATATATATATATATATATATATATATATATATATTAAGTGTAGATTAATAGTTCAATGGGCCAGTTCAGTTCTTTTCGAGTAGTGGGTAACTGTCTCCCCCACTCTCTGAAATGTCCTTGGAGGCGAGAGTGACGCGGCAAGAAGCAAATTCGAACTTCGACGTCAGTTTTCACTCATCCCCTGAGGTAGGGAGGTCCCCTCCCGAAACTGTTGGGAAATAAATATTTATATCACTGTTAACGCCTCCGTTGTATTATACCCCACTATATATATATATATATATATATATATATATATATATATATATATAATATATAATATATATATATATATATATATAGTGTGCGTGTGCGCTCATGTGCTTGCACCTTTTATGTAGGGGTAATATTTGCGTAAGGACATTCGGACACCATGCAACTTGATATTAGTAAGCATAAGCCGAAAACAGCGTGGCAAACAAAACACGTGTGCTAGCTTTGCAAAAAGGTCGGCACGAAAGGCACCGACGAAGAAAATCCGAGAACGATGTATACGGAGACAAAAAAAAAAAAAAAAGAACCTTCGTCTTTAGAAGCATGCTATACAACTAAATACGCGATTGTTCAACGCAAGCACTTTATCGGGCTGCGAACTTACCTCCGCTTACGAGGTAATTACTTTCGCGCTTTGACATTCCCATCGCCACGCATGTGTTTCCCAACTTAACGCGCTGGAGCTTGCCCAGAAGAGACGGCTCGAAAATATGCGTATACGACTGCAAGTTGCGCGTTACGGCATTAGTTTTACCACAAGGTTCATTAATCTCTCTGATTGCCCGACACAGGTGATGGATGGAGGTAATTACGGCAGAACGCCGAGCCCTCTACATCCTAATCAGGCAGCGCTTGCGTCCACGGAGCGTGCTGTGCAACACTGCCGCGGCATTGTTGCAAACAGCAAAGTGTGGCGAAACTTCTCCAGCGGCTTTCGCTGTGCTCAGCGAGGGAGCCCTGCTCGAGGAAGGGAATGCGTAGAGTGCACGTTACGTAAGGCATGGTGGCTCGATCAACGCACTGCGAGGCTTTCCAATTACAGAAGCGCATTATAACAAGCAATGCGCGTGTTACAATTAACGCACGAGCGGTGACTTAATGCTGCGGTTTGTGAATTATACGCGCCTCGCATTTTCGCAAGTGTCTAGTAGTTTTTCGCAGGAAGGGTTCTCAGTATGCATGAACACGCATGCACAATCCACTTTTTCTTTTTCACGATGCCACTGCGCATGCGCCTTTCCCCTAGCGGAAATGTCGCGAAACGCCTCTTGATCTCGGAGGCGGCTAGAGCGGTTGCCCTGGCCCCTACAAAAACCCTACCAAAACGGCAGAGGGCATCACAAGAAAATGAAAAAAGGCAGATTAAGCGGCCACCATTAGAAAGAGATGGATAATCTTAGTATTGATAGTACGGGGCAGGGAAAGGGCTGGTCCAGGATCAGATATTGGATTGGGCCAAGAGCGTACAGCGGCGAGCCCACGAAGGTTCCTCCGCTCTCTTCACGCCCTTCCCTTCTGGGACAAATAAACATTTCCTCCTGCTCTTTTCTTCTTTTATCTTCTTTTAAGCTGTGTAAAACAACTTTAAAATCGAGGAGATGGCTAAACGCTTATGAGTGTTTGACGAGGCCGTGCCAACATTCATCGGCACAGCGGCAATGCGAACTGTTGGGGAAGTACAGTAAGGTTGTACAAAAAGCCCAACCTTCATATTCAGATTATTTCAGTTCCATTTCGACAATGAAACAACACTGCAACATTGTACGGCGATTATGTGCATACGGTACGCGACTAATTGTCTCGTTGCGTTTAGACAACTATTGCTGTTTGCAGACTTACGCGTAACAAGTAATTAGACGGGAACGTCCTAAGTGTGAGGCATGTAGCTCAGTCAAACCTAGGGATACTGCCCGGCCATCCTTATGGTATAAAAGCTGAAGGAATGCACCGTCGGTCCAGTACGCTTTACTGGGAAGTGCTCCGGACAGACTGGGTTACTAAGTGTTTCACGCAACGCAGAGCGCCGCGCCGACCGGGGCTTCTAAAACGCTCAGTCATTAGTCGCGCCAGCCGCCGCCGCGTCCTCGCAATTTAGTCGGCAACGCCGGCTGTTGCTGTGGCAGCAGCAACGGTGGAGGCTGCAGCAGCTCTTCTAGCAGGCGCTGCCGAGTGTTGGCCGGTAACCAGGTGTTGTCACTCGTTAGGGAAGCCACGGCTTTGCAGAGGCGATAAGAGCGTCGACGACGACGGCGCACCACAGCACCGCGGTAGGCGGCGGCGCCCGTCAGACAGCCGGTGTTTGTGTGCAGGCCTGCGAAGGACGCCAACACACGACGTGTTTGTGCGTATGCGAAGCCTGCAGCTCCACGAGACAGAATACAAATAAAGAAAAAGACAGTCGCACGCACAGAATAAGTGACGAAGAAAGCACAACGGGCAGGCAACGCGAGAAAGGTCGCGCGGTTGTTTTGTAGCAGACTTTAAAGGGAGGGACGATGCGGCTTTCTGTGGGTGTGCCGTCTTGCGTTGTCAGGAGCTCTACAGAAATGACGCCGTTTAGGCTGACAAACTATTATTTCAAGTTACTGCGCGTTCGTTTTGGAAAACTATGCGAGAAATAACGGGAAGAGAAAGAAGAGACAGACGCTGTTCTGATCGAGCTGCAGTTAAGCGAAACAGCACGCTGACCGGTTAGAACGGAAGCCGCTCCCTATTAGGTAGTCGAATGTCCATACAGAAGCGAAGAGATGGCCAAATGCGACGATTGTTGGAAGTGGAGTCACGTATACAATGGTCTGACGATTGTTCGGATCGTTGTGTGCTCATGGAATACAATCATGTGTTGCAGACAGTGACCACAATGTAGGCGGAAAGGCTAAGAGATTACGGACTTTTGCGTTTCGAAACTCATACTTGTACCGCAAGCTAGCGGCATAATGCCAGCCAATCGTCATATTAAATGCGGGTAGTGTGGTCAGGAGTAGATTGCCAGTTTATTAATAGTCTGTCCTGCCCATTTGCTGGCACTGCCTGAATTGATTAAAAAAAATGCCGGGTTCATCTCTTTTGCTTTATTAGCAGCGTCTTCAAAAATGAAGCGATGGCTGCACTCATCGGTATTGTATGCGACGCATCATAGGCGACGCTTATTTACACTTGTGGAAATTTATGCTTGTACACTTACATTTTGATAGCATTGAAACTCGTCCACCGGCTACTAAATAAAAACGTTGGTGTTGAGAGCACCAGAAAAGTATCGTGGTGCCTCGCGAACGCATTGAATATATTTTTAATACCGCTTCCTTAATAAAACACTTTCTGTGTCGATATCGAGGGCGTGGTATCTCAGTGACATGTAAACGCAATGTGACGTAGGTCTGAGTCACGTGTGGACAGCAGCTCTTGACGTAATAGTAGAACCCTGTAGTCTGCTGTCAGCAGTACGTGTCACACGTAAACAGCGAGGAGTGAATTGCCGTCCAATGGCTCCGACATCGATTTCGACCGCATCCAGGACGCACAGTTCGCAAACCCAGAAAACTGTGTTGACTTGTCATGTTAATATCCATTGCAGTAGGGTTGACCTGCAGATGCTGGGCGACGAGATCTTTAAGATCAAACTAAAATATTTTATACGGGTTTCCTGGCTCCGGTGTGTGGAGAGCATTAACACTGGATGACAAGGAAGTGAATAAAAAAAAGCCCTTTTCGCGATGCCATCAAAATAGTTTCTGTGCTCCGCTAAACGTGGCTTATTGCTATACGAAGAAAAATGAGGCTTGCTGCAGATAAGCTCGCTCTAAGTAAACCACGCCTGTGATTAGCCCAGTTTTTCCTGTGCGCTCATTCTGAAATTACTCGGCTGCAAGTCGACCTAAGGTGACGCGACAAACAAACAAACAAACAAACAAACAAACAAACAAACAAACAAACAAACAAGCAAGCAAGCAAGCAAGCAAGCAAGCAAGCAAGCAAGCAAAGCAAAACAAAGCAAAGCAAAGCAAAGCAAGCAAGCCAAAACAAAGGAATCACCGCGATGTGGTCTAAAGAGGGCGTACCGTCTTGCACTGCATGTATTCAAGTAAACAAGGCTCCCATTCCTCGGTGGTCGGGGAGCCTCTCTCAAAGTAGCAACACACGCGAGGAGTCTCGAGGCAAAGGCTTAGAAGAACTGATTGTGCGAAACCGGCCCCGTTTGTTTCCTCAAATACGTTTTCGAGCCCCTAAACGCTCAACGATCTGGTTAATCCTTCTTCCCCGGTCCGTAAATTCAGCATCGCAATCTAACCCGGTTAATGCAGTGATAAAGAAACGCGGTTCCTGCGGCAGAATGAATGGTGTCTCTGTAATACAAGTTTTCCTCTTGTTGATACATTGCTTGCTTGCTCGTTGTTTGTTTGTTTGTTCGCACTGAGCACCGGAGAGGTCGGCCTCCCGTTTTAGGCAGTACCTGGTGCGCAGGAACTGCTCGGAAGTTGCCCCCGCACCGCTCCGAGTTCATGAAGTTCTCGCTATTCATAGGATACTCGGTGCAGACCGGCAGGCCCGTACGCTATATTTGGCGCCCAACGTGGGGCTGGATTAAGACGGCTCTCGCGCGTGGAATTTCATACTGCTCCCTCGGGGGTTCGCATGAACGAACTCGTGGAACTCTTATGGGCCGAATGTGAAGAGCACGGCGCCGTTTAGTCCCACTATTGGAATAGTATACGCCCACTAATGCAGGCGCAAATTCCCCTCCCTCGGGAACATTCGCCGGGACGCTTGCACACCCGCACATACCGCAAGCTTCGTGCTCATCTTCGGGTCGTGTTTGTATCTGTGGTTCTACGGAGTCGCGACGCCGTGAAGCGGGCGCACGTTGTTGTGGTGTTTGTCAAGTTTTCCAGCGTATAGATTTGCTGGCTCTCATGCGTATCGTGTTTGGTAGGACAGCATGTTGTTCACTTATCGAGGAAAGTTAGCCTTGGTAGTAATTCCTAACCAGTTCGCATTAACCGTTTGGTTTGAGACTGCAAGCATTGATGATCGCAGGCAACATCGAAGGATTGGAAACAAACGCATTGCCCCAAATATGTGACATAACCGCAAACATTGCACCACTGGAACAAGGGAATAGAAAATGACCGCCAGCCTCGTTGCCGCTATACACTTCTGCAGTTTATCAGGCTCATTTTGCCGAGTACTTAAAGTTAAGCGGTAATTACATTGCGCTCACTGTTCGACATTCAAGGTAAATGCTTAAATCAAGCACTGTTCAACCCCCTGATTCGGTTTGCCTTCCTATCTTGAATCTTTTTAGGCTCATATTATGTCATCCGGCTTATCAAACAGCCTGGCGGCCCTACCCATGCGGCGTTACGCTGCTCAGACGGAGGTTATATAGATTACCAGGATCGGGGGCAGGACTTCGATGGGGGAAATAACATTTGGCATCATTTCGCATTCTCAGCTCCGGGTTATGAGTGAACATCAAAGGGCCCCGGTCGGTCAAGATGAATATGAAGACCTCCATTTGCGGCGTAGGTGAATCGGAGACAACTGTGGAAGTTCGAAAGTTCGGGATGTTAATAATTTCGCTTTACGTGCCGACCTTACATGCGGTCCTTCTCACTGGTGCGAGCGCACCTGTTTCAGTTCACTGAAGTTCAGTTCAAAATTTCGTCTACCGTAACGAAGTGAATTGGAGGAGCACACGGGCACAAAAAGAAAAAGAAAGAAGTAAAAAAAATGGAAAGAAAACGCTGTCGCAGCAGCTTGACTAAAGCATAGGCTGAATTTGAGTGGCCGTGTGACATTCACAACATACTGCATGTTTTCAGCACAGAACGAGCGGAAAGATAGGTAAAAAAAAAAAAAAATCTCCAAGGACAACGGTGAATTGGAATAGGCTACATCTGTGCTGCAAAGCAATTTATTTGCGTTATATAATGACGTACACCTTGAATAGGTAAAAAGATACAAATAAAATAGGACGCTATAGATATTAAGAAAATATGTATTGTGCTATGACAAGCCTGCAGAAACGTTCGGTAGGTCATTCCAATAATTCTATATGTCTCCTTATGGAATCCGTATATTTTCCATGTATTTCAGTAAGAATCTTACGGAAACATGGGATTATTGGAATGGCATACATCATGGGAACAACGAACCGGTGGTGGTTCTGAAACATCATATTTACGGTTTTGACATGGTCTGTGATTGCCTTTCTTTTTTCGTTGTCTAATACTGTTTCAGAAAAGGTTTCACCACGAGGAGAAGGTAGGTGTCAAACAACAATCGGCAGCTTGCGAAATCTGCGCGAATTGAAAAACACCAAAGCGGTGAAAGCTCGCTAGAAAAAAGAAAAAAAAGAAAGGAAGAAAAGAACACCCACGTCCGCAACGTTGTGTCGAGAAATTCTTGGCGAGGGACCACTGAAGAAAACTCAAGAAAATAAAGCTCACATATGGAAAAAACACGGCTACATTCAGGAATTGGTAAGAAAACCTGAGGGCTGTGCGTGCATGCTCCGAAGAAAAGAAAAGCCGTTGCCCGGCTGCGCCCTGGAAGAAGTCGCTGGACCGGTTCCGTAACCGGAGTGTAAACACGAACACCTCTTCTCAGCTGTGCGTTGGCGCTGCAGCGTTGAGGAGGCCGAGGAGGCAATGGCGTCTCCACAACGTGCGTCGCTTTTCTCTCTCTCGTTCTCTGACCTTTTCGGCTATTCCTCATCTGTAACAGCACTAAGCTTCAAAATAGGCGACCACGTTAGTACAATCGCTGGGCAGGACACCGACCATCGTGGAGTCAGTCGCCTCGCCTATGCCATCGCGGTCAACGAATTACTTTTCTTTCTTTTTTTCTTTCTTTCTTTCTTCCTTTTGCAGCGAAGCTGTGTTACTCTACCCTGTGTGTCGTCATCATTATTATCATCATCATCGTCGTCGTCGTAGCAGTAGTAGTACAATAGTAGTAGTAGTAGTAGTAGTAGTAGTAGTAGTAGTAGTAGTAGTAGTAGTAGGCGTCATGCAGGTTGCGTGATCGGATGGGGGAGGGGAGGAGGGGAGGAGTGAACGAAGTGGTGATGATGACTTTTTGTACCGAAAGTGATCATCATTATTATCGTCATCATTACAGCTTCGCTGTCTGGCGGCTTTCATGGCGTGGAACCGGCAGCATTTCTTTCTTTCTTTCTTTCTTTCTTTCTTTCTTTCTTTCTTTCTTTCTTTCTTTCTTTCTTTCTTTCTTTCTTTCTTTCTTTCTTTCTTTCTTTCTTTCTTTTTATTATCGAAGCCTGTTCGCAGCATCAGCAGCAGCAAAAGCAGGCCGCCACGCGGGAACGCCCGCGGCTTGCTTTGTTGTTGTGTGCGCACACAAACCGCGTCATTCGGAGCGAATTTCGTGTGCGGCTGTAACTGCGCGGTCCACTTGCTCTTCTGACATCTCATTCCGGTGCAGGCCCGTACTTTTGAGAAGTGGCGTTGCCTGTCTGACCGGCGCCCGTGACGCAAAAACGCGACAATGGCGAGCACCCGTCAACACCGTAATGCGTAGTGATTACCAAGCGGCCGCTGCTGCGGGAGTGTCTCGTTGCGCACCGCTATCGCTACGCCCCCACCAACAGGGCTTTCAGAATATTCTATCCATTGGACGTCGCGCTCGAGTCCGAGAGTGTCTGAAGCTGTTGCGACTGACAGCTGTTTGTTCCTTCCAACAAACTGTTTCACTATAGTCTCTGCTGCGAGACGAGTTTTCTTATTTGTCAACTGCATAACAAAAACCTATGAGACATACACCTTACAGTGCCTGCTCGCTCTGTTTACGGCCTTCGGTCTTTCTATAAGTCCGGTAAGTTGACGTGGTCATGGTCTTTAGAACCCGGGTTTCACGGTTTTTAAGATAATCATCGTCATCTTGCTTATCGTAGCCACATATTAACTCGCCAGACGAGTTTTCGTCAAACCCTAGACTTCATATTAACTCTCTGTCGCTCACAAAACACTATGAAAGATTCAACTCGATGACGTAGGAGACGGCATAAAAAGGGCTGCATCGCCACGAAATTCAACTAAGTGACGTAGAAAGAGCACTATTGCAAAATGCAGAATACCTAACAAAATACAAGTGAATATTATTGTACATGACAGAAGTTAGAAAACACTGACAGTATTGCAGGATGTATGCAAAATAAAGCATTGATGACACAGAACACGAATTCACTGCTTAATTACACAAGTATTCTTCTCTAGACGTCGCGCAGAAATGCGCACAGACTTTCATAATAAGCCGTCTACATTGTAAACTTGTGTGTATGCACTTATACCTTTTACATCCATAATAATAATAATAATGATTGTTGGTGTTTTACGTTCCAAAACCACGATATGATTATGATAGAGGCCGTAGTGGAGGTCCCCGGAGATATTGAGTATACCTGGGGTTCTTTAACGTGCGCCTAAACCTAATGCCGGTGTCGCGCGGTCACTTTTGAGCGCGATTGGGCCTCATCCGGATCGAATTTCTTGATTGTGATTGGCTCCCTTACGCAAGCTGCAGAAGGGAGCCAATCACTGTTGAGAAATTTGATCCCTGTCGGGCTTAATCGCGATTAGCAGTGCACCGTGTGACACCGGTACAAGCTCACGGGCATCTGGCATTCTGCCTCCGTCGAAATGAGGCCGCCGCGGCCGGGATTCGATCCCGCGACCTTCGGGTCTTTTACATCTACTACGTCTCTCTTCTCTTGCTGCTCTCGATAAATAATGCCATCAAGAACTACACGAAAGAAAGCAAACACGTCTTCAGTACACGAGTCAGCGCCAGACCCCGCCACTCGTGCGAAACGGCAAACCAAAGACGAGCGGCAAAGACGCGCTCTACGTGTATATGCAAATACGTGGAGCGAGTTCGAAACGTCGTTCATTGTGTGTATAATGCGCGCGGCAAAAGAAAATGGTTGCCCCCGGAGGTCACAACATCCTTCGTCGCCTTTCTGTTCATCCCGCTACGAACTTATTGTCAGGTCGTACGTGACGGAAATGAACAAAAAGAAAGCACGGGCCAACGGAAAGGGTCACTGTTGATTTTGCTTATTGCGCAGCTACGCACGCCGGCGCGACCTTCGACTAAGCTTCAAAACGCGTTCGCTCCGCCACGTCTATCAGCAATCGACGCAGCGGGCCGTTTTACAATTACCATTCATTTCTCCGAGTCGCGAGGCGCGGGCGACAGTGTCTCTACGCTGGTGGAGAAAGGAGTCCCATGCCGATAAAGCAAACTGCAGGGGCGTGTGTTCCAAGCAAACATCCATAAGCGGCTATGTGAGCGTATAGAAAATGCGCACGCACACACGGCGATCGCCACCTGAATAACAAGCGGATCATTATAATGACGAAGCAAATGCGAGGCGATTAGATTGATTGCCTTCCCCTGCCAGAATAAAAGGTGACCAGCGTTGTCATAGTGTAGCTCGTTTTGGGGTCACGCGCACGGGGTGGCTTGACTGGCTGCAGGCCGAAGCGGGCTAAGATCGCTTTTTAAAATTCGCGGCCCGACGCAATAACAATGGGCAATTGTCGATTAGTGCGCCGGCCGTACATGCGAACTGTACAAGTGGACCGGCCTCTCAGCATGCTGCAAAAGACACCGACTCGAAACGAAGTCGGCTGCGCAAAATGTATAAAGGAAATGTTTGCCTTTACGAGATGGGAGTCATCTTCGCCTCGAGCAACGGTCAGCGTGCACGCCGCATGTGTGTGCTACATATTTAGTACGGTAGAAGTCCATTAATTGCATGTGGAACGAAGCTGGGGAAGACTCGGTGTTCCAGAATGTCTCGCCGTGCCGAGCATTTGATCGTCGGATTAGGGGCTGCGAGATTAGGAGTACGGTAGGGTATCGGATTAGCATATCGAGGAACAGATCTAGATGCACATTTTCAACGGGTGATAGTTAGGAAGAGTGTGACACTTTAAACAGTTACGGGAGCAAGGTCTTACCCACCTACTCCTGTATTTATGTCTATCAGTATGTCCACGGCGTTCGGCATTTCATACTGTATAAGTCAGTCTCGGTGCATGGTTACGGTGTCCAGCTGCTGACCTGTAAGTCGCAGGTTCGATCCCGGCCGCGGCGGTCGCAATTTCGATTGAGGCGAAATGCCAGATACCTGCGTACTGTGCGATGTCAGTGCACGTTAAAGAGTAGCACATAGACGATATTTCCGGAGCCCTCCAGTGCGGCGTACCTCATAATCATCTCGGGGTTTTGCTACGTAAAACCCTCAGATATTATATTGTAGACATTCATTATGCGCTTCTTCCTCATCTGTAAGTTATCGTAATCACTATCATACGTTTGTCTATCAATCTTCATCGTCTTCGGATGTGCTCATCATCGTCGTGTACTGGAGCTCTCCCGAATTCACGACCAAATAACCGTCGTTCCAAACCAGACGTCATAATAATTTCATGCACTATATATATATAAAAAAAAAACCTGACTGAGTTCAAGACAGGATGCGAAGGCAGGTAATCATGCAGAATGATTTCGCCATTCAAGGAGTGGCCACACTGCTGTCCCTTATGCTGAAATGAAGCGATGTGACATCACGTAGAGTGTAGACGGACGTTCTTCGTACGGGTTCCTTCCTATACAGTCATTTCTTCTTAATGGTTTCTCGTTACATAGTCGCGGGAAATCGCGATTTCTTTTTCCTGTAACACCCAACATTTGTGGGCACAATCTCGCAGGTTAACACTGCGGAAGCGTCACTTACTGCGCTAATCATCATACACGTGCGCTCGCTTCTGTATAAGCTTTACGATTTCTTGCTTCCTGATTTCAACGACACGTCTAGTCCTAGCTGCTACTTTTCCCGCAGTAACAATGGCTGCCAGGATGTCGTTTGGGATCGTTTTCTCGCGGTTGCAAAACTTACGTGGCCACGTCATTTTTCCGGGTATATGCTTCTGCAGCGCGGTTTTGGTTCTGGTTATTTGACGTTCTGCGATGCAGTATAGCATATAACCTTTGCAAAGCGTTCCACGTGTACACGTGCGTTTCATGTTGTCGTATGACTCTTGCCAGTATTTTATTCAGTGCCCGATCACACAGGCAAGAGTGATAGCTTAGCGAGAGCTGAAGATGCCAGTAATTTGAACGTAATGCAGAGGGCACGCGAAGCAAATATCGGCTAATGGTGCATAATTAAAATAATTGCAGTATTAAACCCGAAATCAGATATCCATGGATATACCGAAGGGTGTCCGTATGTCCTGACATGTACGTACAAATAACGAAAGGTGCTCTCTAAGGCCCGGAATGAGTCGCGAATGATACCCCATGTCCTTTGCAGGTTATTCATCCACGCCTGTGAATGTCTTCGGATGTCTCCCATATGTCCAAAATAAGTTCATCTCTTCGCAGAGACTTTCATTCTTCATTCTTTATACCATAAGTGCTCGCCGCTATTGGGGTCTCATTCCACGGAATGGATTCCGCATTCTGTATTCACAGTCCGTTTTCACATTTAGTTTTTACTAACATTCAGCATTCACATTATGTATTCATTGTGTGTTCACATTCTGTTTTCACATTGTGCATTCGCATTCTGCTTGCATATTCCGCATTCAGATTCCTATTCAAATTTCGTATTCACATTCTGTTCTCATATTCCGTATTCACCTTCCATATTCAACTCCGTATTCACATTCTGTGTTCGCATTCCGTGTTCAAATTCCGTTTTCACATTCCGCATTCAAATTCCGTATGAACATTCCTGTATTCACATTCCGTGTTCACATTCCGTCGTGAATATGGGACAGATACTTCCGATAGAGAACTTTGTTAGAAAATATTCTTATAGTATAAGCGAAGGAACTTTGTTTACCAATAGGCACCTCAGGCCTACTTGGCTTCACACCACCGAGAGTGTACAACACGAGCGGCAGCGACCTCAAACACTTGCGCACTCCTAAGCACGATGTCAGCTGGTAACGCGATCTTTCTTCGCCATTTCGCAACTCTTCCGAAGAACACGTTCTTTGACGGGCGTAAACAATGGAAAAGGCCGGTGCATGCGGCCGCAGCCTGTGATGACTACATATACCAGCTACCTTTTGAGCAAAGCGGGGCACAAAACGAACACACTGTCACTGCCATCTCCGAGTATACACACGCATTTTTAAAGCAGCAAAGGCGCATGTAAAGCAGCAAAGGCGCAAGCAGTGAAGCGAAAAGTTTGTCTCGACTGCCCGCAGAATGTCTGTGGACATTTGATGTGATAACCATACGGGATGGCCACAGACATCTTTGGACTTGCACTTTATAGCTGCTTGACTTTTAAAGAATAAATAACCCGTTCAGAATTTTAGTATAGGCAACTCACTATATACGCCAGAATAAGTAGGCAAGTTTTTGTCTATGGACGGCGTATGTACCAACGTAAGTATTTTAAAGGCCATTCAATCGCTGTATTAAATGGGCATATCGTTTTTGTTGGAATTCGTTGTACTTTACATGGCTATTAGGACAAGCCTTTGAACGTAAGTAACAGTCTATAAGAAGCCGATAGGCAATCTGCATGTCATGATTTCTCGGCACAAGCATCGACAGGACTGATACCACAAGCACCACCCGTACCAACAACAACAGCAATACCGGCCGGTAAACTGGGCTAAACTTTACCATCATCGAACCGCTTGTGTTTCGGAAGCTGTCAGTTCAGGGAAAGCCACGGTGCCATTCTAACTACTTTACGCGAATTCATTGAAACGCCCTGAAGGTTACGCTGTTACTGTTGCCAACCACTGAAAACAGTATTTCTTTTTTGTAAATTTTAGTCCTTTTTTTATGAATGAATGATTGTTTATACATGATTCACTTGCATCAGGTTCCATCCTTCCTTTCTTATTTGGCGGTTATTGAGGGGTGAGTTCTTTTATATTCACTTCTATGTCGCTTCAGATTGTTTATTAAAGACAAGTTAGTCACTCCCCTCGTGGACACAACGAGAACAACAACAAGTGCAACAACAAGTGCAACAACAAGTGCAACAACAACAAACGCAACAACAAGTGCAACAAGTGCAACAACAACAACAACAAAAGCAGCAGCCAAGAGCAAGAGACGCGCCGCCACCAAAACCAAGTGGTCAGCGCATGCGTTCACTTCGGGGAGCCAAGTGGGCCTGGCAATGTTCTTGCCTCGCGAGCGAGGAAGCTTCGCACCCGCGGGCACCGCTTGCTTCGAAGGTCGCTCTGCTTCAAGATGCGCGTGGCGCCGCTCCGGCGACCGACAAGTCGGCCGGCCGGCCCTTGGGCTTGGGCGGCGACCATATAGTATATACACCTTGGGATAGAGGGGGAGGGGGGGGAGGCGCCTGGGAACCGCCACCTCCGGGACGCCGCGCTCTCTGGGGCCCCCATCGGCAATCGGGCGGCGCAGCTGCCCGGCCGCGCATTTGTAATATGCAGAGCGCTCAACGCATGGCAACGGCCGCGGCGCGCTATTGGCTGCGTGCACACAGGGACGCCGTCGCGGACTTCCGCCTAGCAACGGCCGCCTCGCCCTCGCCGACGCGACGATGCACTCTCGTTCTTGGGGTGCCTTTCGCGGGAATTTTAAACGGTGAACGTGCGCCTCCGGGGCCCGTGGAATTTTCGTCGCCGCCTGTGCTTTCGCCTTGTTGTATTTTCGCAATGTTGGGAAGCAGCCCCCCACTTCGGGGCAGCTTTAATTGGGAGACCCCGCGGCCAAAAGGAGGAAGAAGGAAGAAGGGCAACTCGAGGGGGACGCGTTTTCGGGGTTGCAACCGCAGCGGCCCGCAGTTTGGAGGCGACGACGCGTACGGCAAGAGCGGAGAACGTCCTTGACATCGTCGTTTTACGACCTACACCACACCCCGTGAAAGAACAGTGAAAGCCACAGGGACCGTAACCCAAAACACAGGGAAGGCCTTTTCTCCCTCTCTCTTCAAGTCTGTTGCACGTGCGGGGTGCAGAGAAAACTCTTTTGGACTGTGCTTGTTGTTTCTGTATTTCTATTCTCCTTTTCATTTTCCCTCTCTACGAGAGCACTGTAAATAGTGAACAAATAAAGCAGTCTTCGTGAAGCGTTCAAACAGAGCGGACGTCTTGATTTTGTGTCGTCCAACCTAAAGAAAGTTTTTGCCTGCTCTCGCGCTGACCGAAGACGCCGCCGTCGCCGTAGGATTCGACTGTGCTTTGTGCGTTTTGCTTTGTTAGAGTGTGCGTTTGTTTTCTTTTATTATTTTTTTTTCGCGGCTGTTCTTTCCAACGCATATCACAGCCCTGCAACGCCGGTGTTGTACGGCCCACGGAAAACAGCGCATGTGAGACCGGCGCGCCGCGCGATCGAATGCGTTAAAGACAATGAGAGTTCGTCTTGACGTGCTTCGGGCGAACATCTGATGCAGAAGACGCCTCAGCTGGGTACAAGATTACGGCTTGAAAACGAGCACATCGTGGGTTGTGGACTTCGTCAAGTCAACAGCAAGGTGTGAAAGGTAATACAAAAATTATGTTTCATAACTTCAAAAATAACTTGGTGATGATTTAACTTCTTGTTTTGGGGATAATGTCCAATGATGAGCCGTCTCAATTAAGTTGTATTATGTGTGCACTTGGCCCCCTTTATACGCGTAAGCGGTTGGCAGTGGAAGTCGAGCGATGTTTGTGGGACTCCGCGTGCGACAGGTTCTCGAGCCATTCTCATCCGTCGTTCGTCAATAATTTCTGGAGTTTTACATGATGTTGCTGAAACCACGATATGGTTCTAACCCAAGCTGTAGTGGAGCACTCCGGAAATTTCGACCACCAACACGTGCAACCATGCAACCTAACTAGACTACTTCAGGGCATCCGCATGAAGATTTCGTTCTCTACCTTTTGCCGTTCCACACGGTGATGTACGTCAAGTACCTACGTGTACTTAATGTGCATCATGTGCATGCATAATTAGCGCACAAGAAATGCTCTTGGCGGCGCTTCTGCCGTATCACATATCAGGACATATCAGGCAGCTGACCTTGTACTGCGTTTACATTAACGAGGCTCTTCGGAGTCTCGCTTTCTTGCTGCAGCGCCAAGACAGTAGCTTCAACAGTGCTGCCTGGAACTACTGAAATGGTGTATATCAGCCGTTGCTAGGCGGAAGTTTGTGTGCGCGCAGCCAATAGCGCGCCGCGGCCGTTGCCATGCGTTGAGCGCTCTGCACGCGCTGCCCGGCCGGCATAGCGTAGCCTTTTAATACCACCCTCTCTCCTCGCGTCCTGAACAGCCCCGCTTTCCATGCACGGTTCTCCGCGCCTACTCTTCAGATGATCGTGACTGCATGCAATAAGGGAACGGGATGATAGCTTCCGTCCCCTTCACTATCCCCGACCCCCACAAGACGCCTCCTTCCCTCTGTATCTTTCAAGGTACTCTTCTGCGAGGTATACTGCTGGCATAGCACTGGTTGCGAGCGGAGTGGAAGTCGAGCGATGTTTGTGGGACTCCGCGTGCGACAGGTTCTCGAGCCATTCTCATCCGTCGTTCGTCAATAATTTCTGGAGTTTTACATGCTGAAACCACGATATGGTTCTAACCCAAGCTGTAGTGGAGGCACTCCGGAAATTTCGACCACCAACACGTGCAACCATGCAACCTAACTAGACTACTTCAGGGCATCCACATGAAGATTTCGTTCTCTACCTTTTGCCGTTCCACACGGTGATGTACGTATACCCGTGTACTTAATGTGCATCATGTGCATGCATAATTAGCGCACAAGAAATGCTCTTGGCGGCGCTTCTGCCGTATCACATATCAGGACATATCAGGCAGCTGACCTTGTACTGCGTTTACATTAACGAGGCTCTTCGGAGTCTCGCTTTCTCCGGTAGCTTCAACAGTGCTGCCTGGAACTACTGAAATGGTGTATATCAAGTTTCTTTGAGTATCGCACGCACGAGCTATAGTAATGTATGCAGTTGAGGGCTTCGCCGTGGGCGTCCTGCGCGGTCCTTTCGTAATAGCACATCTACTCAGGGCGCGCTATTATGTGACTTCTGTCGTGGATATTAGTTTTTTTTCTGAAGCCTACCTTCGTTTACGATGTGGCACACACAAAAATCTCCGGCACAGACGAAAATAAAGATACACGAATAAATTAGCGTCGAAGGCTCTCTTGTGAAAAGCGTTGTGGAAGTACACAGAGCGGTCGATTGGCTGTGAGAAAGCTCACACTTAATTGCACTGCGTCTCCAGCTTCTTGGCCGGGAAACGACAATGGAGACACAGCTACCGCTGTCGAAACTACTCGAAGAAATGACTCCTCAACGCCCTCCTCGGGATACAACAATGAACTGCACTCGCTTATAATGATCTTGCGATTGAGCGTTTCTGTTTTCTATACAGCAAACCTATACGCAGATCGTCCCATTTGGTATAAATTGAGCTCCTATGAGACGTGCTGTGGGTGTGCATCGAAAAAATTGAGATGCGCTCATGTCCTTGCACAGCCGATCATGACAACATGGTACTTGGTCAGAAATACTCAAGGCGTGTCTTTCCATTTTCCACAACGCTTGCCACTTTGTTCGAAGACTGGGATAGGCCAACAACAGGCACAATTTTTGGCGAGGAGGCAAGGAGGATGGAAGGGAGGGCTTAGCAGTGCTCTGTTGACATCCGAAACAACCCATCTGGATACGCCCCTACGTCACGATGAACGACGGGCGTTGTCGAACGCCTTCAAGCAATGACGCTTCCGCCCCCGATACGTCTCCGATCTTGTGCGATCTTGTGCACCCCAGGATGACGGGGTGGAGCGACAGCCATGATGTCATGTAAGCTGAATCTCAAGCCATTCGTCGGGCAGACGTGTGCTCCGCAGTGACGTAGCCAGGGCAAAATGTACGTGTACATACTATACACACACACATAAACACACACGCCTGAACACACCTAAATGGGGGTCGGAATCCACTGGAAAAAAGAAAATTCTGGTTGTATCCCTGATGCTCCACATAACCAAGACGAGGCGTCCGCGTTGGACAAAGGTTCGTTTGGCACTGAGCAGGATTCCAGTGCTGTTGTTGGCGCTTCGCAAACAGGGTGAAAGCCATTCGACGCCTTCATGGATTTGGTCACACCCCGCAGTATTCATTTTGGACCATTTGCTGATGTTGGAAAGAATTGATTGATTGATTGATTGATTGATTGATTGATTGATTGATTGATTGATTGATTGATTGATTGATTGATTGATTGATTGATTGATTGATTGATTGATTGATTGATTGGTTGATCGATTGAATGTTGTTCTTGTAGTCGTCGTTGCTTCGCATGTTTGTGGCACATATACATACAGACTGACAAGCCTCTTTGTGATGCTGTTGTCACCAGGGGCGTAGCCAGAAATTTTTTTCGGGGGGGGGGGGTTCAACCATACTTTATGTATGTTCGTGTGTGCGTTTGTATGTGTGCGTGTATATATCCGCAAGCAAAACTGAAAAATTTCGGGGGGGGGGGGTTTCAACCCCCCCAACCCCCCCCTTGGCTACGCCCCTGGTTGTCACTGCTTACATTGTTTCTGCAAGCGGATTTCCCTTTGCAAGCCTCCGGCTATTGCCCTGTACATTACTACCAAAGCCCTCGCAACATTAAGCTGTCATTGCTGTACCAATCTAACCTCGCCTGTGCACTTCACATCTTCGACACAGCAATCTCTGTGATCCACACGTCTATCGGGAACCATCCGCTCCGTAAATCGCTTCTTAACCTGCTCCTCAGCGCCCACCACCACGACGCCTTGGCAGGTAAAAAAAAAAAAAAAAAGCGACACTTCGGCGACGTACTTCCTGTCGAAACAGGACCCCACAACTGCGCCTTGTTTTTATTTATTTTCCCATTTATTGCGCCTTGCTGTTCACCGGCCAATTTTCCGGCTGACCCGGTGGGCGCGGCGGAGAGCCCGTTTCTCAGGCCGAAAGGCTTGCTGCGCCCGGGGCCCATCGCATCGCTCCTTTGATGGCGACACGTAACGACACGGTCGTCTCAAGGTCTCGCGCGTGTACACGTGGGTAACGCCCGAGGCGCAGCTATAGATCATCGCCTTGAGGTGCGATTCCCATTTGTATAGTGTATCGCATGATGATACATGATGCATACATGATCTCGTAGCCCCGCATACCCCCCAAAATTTAGTAGACAACTCAATCGTTGAAGTGTGAGAGAGAGAAGGAATATAGGAAATGTAGGGAGGTTAACTATACTGTTTCCAGTTTGCTACCCTACACATGGGGAGGGGAATAAGGGATTTAAAGAGAGTGAGAAGGAGAGACACGCTTCACATCACACACACAGTGCAGGGCTTCACAGGCGGTCGCTCAATGCTGTTGCCTTCAAGTACTGCAAAAGGGCTCGTGTGGCTTTCTGGGCTGCTGTGCTGCGAGACCAGGCTCCCAAGATCTTTCCTTCAATGAAGGGCCGATCATTGAGTCTCCTCAAAGCACGCTGGAGAGTTCGGCGATGTTCAAATTGGAGACAGCGGCACAAGAGATGATCAATAGCCTCTACACAGTTGCAGTTATCGCACATGGAAGAATCTGCCTATGCGTTACCTATGCGATAGCTGAATGAGTTGGTAAACGCTACACCGACCCGCAGCCGACACAGCATTGAAGTGGTTGAACTGAGATTGAACAAACGCAATGTTGCTTTTATAACAGCCATTAGCCGACACTAACATCACTTAGCCAGAACTAGCTGTAACTAAGTCAAGTTTAGGCAACATTAACCAACATTCTAGGACATTGCCCACACTAACCAATATTAGTCAATACATAGCCAGCGCTAGCCGACATTCATGATCATCGTCAACATCATGACTATGCCCACTGCAGGGCAAAGAAATCTCCCATGTTTCTCCAATTAACCCGGTCACGTGCTTGCTGCGGTCACGGTATCTCCACAAGCCGAAGTTGCTCGCAGTAAAACCGGGGAGGGGAACTTAGTTTTACGGAGTTGCTGTTATTACTCGACTTCTACCATAACATATAAACTGTTAATCTCTCACGGTGATCTCACTCATTTCTATCGTCCTATGTCAAACGAGCACCCTGACGAAGGGCGCGCGCACGTCACACTTATAGACTTGCAATGGGGCGGCGGTGCTGTCAAAGTCTTTGCGTAGGGAGGAGGGCGAAAGCCCCTACTCTCCTCTTTGAATGCGTCATTGCATTATCTGCATACATTTCTGCCTCTCCCGTCCCTGAGTTTAGGGTAACAAACCAGGCTTCGGTCTGCCTCTTTGCCTTTCATCTATAAGACAAGAGAAACGGGAGATCACTGGCAGATGACTTCGCCCTGTCGTGCACAGCAAAGGCTGATGGTGATAATAATGAAGCTTTAAAAAGCGTCACGAAGCTTTGTCTAATGGTTTTGCGGCCTGTCTTTCTTGCGCAGCACAAGCAACGGCTTTGACTGGCCTGCATGGTCAACGGAAAACGGCGTTCTTCCGAAACAGCCTGAGACAGCAGTGGCGAAAGGTATAGTGGACAGGTAGACCTGACAGGTACGTGAAACAACCGAATCCCCTGCTTACACCGTGAATACACCTGGGACATGTGTCTCTCTAAGTGGCTATGTAAAAAGGGTTGAAGAGAAAAGTGCCGATCCGCAACTGGTCCCTGCAACAACTCTCGAAGCGTGCGTCGTATTGCCCGTAAGGTCCGCGCCAGAGGCAGTGTGCGCTAAAGTATAAGCTAGTTTGTGAACCCATAATGAAGAAATGTTTGATTATCTGTCCCGTTCTTTGGGCAGCGCTCACACGTGCCTGATCTTAAGCCAGCGTGCGCCGTAGTGTGCTGGGCTTTATGCCGGTGTATATATAGAAAGGTAAGGGCTCCTGGGCGCGTGACGACGCTGTCTAAATGACAAATATACATAGACCGCCGTGCAGCTTTAGCTGTCAAGACTCCACGTGTCGAATTGAAGGCGAGCGACGCCACGTGTTGAACAATGCAAAAAGAAAAAGAAAAAGAAATCGCGGCTGCGGGACGTGTAAACAAACGTCGTTCCACCTAACGCGCCGTATACTCTGCATGCGTGCTGTTTGCGAAAGCGGAGACAAGCAGAGTTCGGATCGACGATGAGTCAGTGCGTGTTGAGATCCGTTTTATCTGCCGAAAGTGCAGCTCGACCTTTTTCGAATCCTCCTACGTGCATCGTGGAGTAAAACGATAAATAAGAGCTCACGGAAACTAGGCCGTCATACACGTGTGTCTTTCTGAGACGTTCTCAATTCTTTAACCTTATCGCTTTTCGTTTCAAAGTGAGGTTTATGATGGCTACTTGTGTTAGTGAGATGATTAAGGGTTAGATAGATAGATAGATAGATAGATAGATAGATAGATAGATAGATAGATAGATAGATAGATAGATAGATAGATAGATAGATAGATAGATAGATAGATAGATAGATAGATAGATAGATAGATAGATAGATAGATAGATAGATAGATAGATAGATAGATAGATAGATAGATAGATAGATAGATAGATAGATAGATAGATAGATAGATAGATAGATCACATTATCTTGACATATCGCAAAAATTGTCGCATAAAGCATAATGAAACGGGAAATCTAAGCCCGCCATTGTGGTCTGGTGGTTATGGCACTCGAATGCTGACCCGAAGGTCACGGGATCGAGTCCCGGCCGTGGCGGCCGCATTTCAACGGAGCGAAATGCTTGAGGCCCCTGTACTTAGATTTAGGTGCACGTTAAAGAACACCACAATCTCAAAATTTCCGGAGCCCTCCACTACGGCGTCCCTCATAGCCATAGTCGTGGTTTTGGGATGTAAAACTCCAGATATTATTATTAACCTGAAGTCCAAAACGTACGCACTATACATTGAAGTCAGCGCAATAAATGAACGCACGGAAAACTGACAAGGTCTATTATGCATCCGCCTCAGTGGACTCGAAGGCGAAAGTCGTCTTCTTTTTTTTCTAAGTCGATTATTTAACCCCCCACCCGCCCTTCCGAAAGCTTTCTGCAACTATAGCGTGGTTTTGCTCCTCCTAAAGCTTTTGCACTGCCTCCGGGATCGGCCCACCTTTGACCAAGCAATGATGTCATGTGACAACATCACCTTGTGACGTCACAAATTTTTTTGCGATCTGTGACGTCATATGGTGACGTCATCACGTGATGATGATTTTTTGCGTCACTCGTGTTGACGCCGCCGAACGCCGGTCAGTTTTCGCGTTTGATGAGGCATCAAAGGCATTCGCCTTAGCTTCCTCAGGTGGACACTCGTGCTTCAGCTCTGCATGTTCATACAACGCAACACTCCCCATTCGGGGTGTAGAATTTCTTTCAGCTTACGCTACGCCATGTCCATGAGAAAACGATATTTCATCTATCGTTGCCTGCTTTTGGTCATTAACGGACTACCAGCAGCAAAAAAAAAAAAAGAAAGAAAGAAAGAAAAGGAGTACAGAAAAAGAAACCACGGTTCAGTGTGCAACGTCACATCACGACCGCCGGCTGAGTCCGCGTCCAGCCTTTAAGAACGCGCGACACGGCCGCACTTTTCTACGAGCGTTTTTATTTTGCATTTTTTTCCTGCGTGTATCACGTGAAATCGAGGGCAACCGGGGCAGGTCCTGTACGACGCCCGGCCGCAGCTGTCCGCAGCGCGTTCGTCGCACGTAGCGGGCAACCACGAGCACCTGACCGCACCCTCAAGTGTTACGCCCATGCGAGTTCAGGAGCCGCACTGGCAGGGATATTCGAATCTGCCGTTTCTTTTTTTGTCGTCCCCCTTTTTTAGAGAGCAAACGTAGAGTGGACGGACGCCTTATCCCACGGCGCGTTTGTTCGGACTTTGCCGCAGCGAGCAGCCGTCTTCTTTGTCGTATCGTGCCGCCGCCTTCAGCGCCACAATAGAGGGGAAGAAGGCAACAAATCAGGTCTGGAAAATGGAAAAGAAAATGATTGGTCGGCGGATGACTTGTGAAAAGAAAATGCAATAAAGAAGGGCGCGCGTACGACGGGGAGAACCACCATCAAAGGTGGAGAGTGGTTCAAGAGGGGAGGGGGGGGGGATGTCGCGAGCAATGCACGAAGGGGTCGCCTTAAATGGCATGCATTTTCTTTCCTAAACAAAAAACAAAAACAACAAACAAACAAAACTGACGAATAGAAACCAGCTCGGCCGCCGGGCCTCCTTCCTGGGTCAACTCGTCGCGAGTCTCCATTACGCGGACAGCCACGCCGTGCTCAAAAGGAACCGTGAAATGGCGCATAGAAATAAAGTAGTCCAGAAAAAGGAGGGAGAGAGAAGCGGCTTTGTCGGTAAGGGTCAAGCTCTACAGACATGCAAATTACTCGCGCTGCCATTGATTGACGTGACGAGAAGACTAAACAGTCATGCATGACCCCCGGTCCATGGCGGGCACACCATACGGCGTATTCATGCTCCTCTCTCGGCGCATGCGCGTCCGCGGATGTGTGCGCGTACGTAAGTGGGCACACTATGCGCATTTGTGCGTCTGTATGAGCCTGTGCGTGCGTGCATTCGTGTATTCGCGTACGAGCGTGCGGATAGCCCGTGCGACCACGCTGGATTTCCGCCGCTTCGCCAGGGACGTATACGCCGGACTCCCGTGCTGAACCAGCCCAATTTGAGTGTCACTCGCTTAGCTTCCGACAAGGAGGCGTCTGCTCGAATTTAGTTGCGGCGAGCAGGGGACATCTGTCTACAGGATCGTCGGTATTATATCCCTGCATATAGACACATATCCACTCCACTGCCAAAGAGGCGTCTTAAGCTGGGAAATAGACAAAAAGAAAAGGCGAAGGTGAAGTGAGGCGGGGATAAGGATAAGAAAAATAACAAAGGAAGAACACGGAGGAAACACAGGAGCAAGACAAAGAAACCAAATCTGCGGCGAAGCGGGCCCGTCGTGACTCGAAGGTGGCCAGCACAATGAGATGCCGGGACATGGCCCCCCCTTTTGCGTCCCAGATAGATCACTGGCTCTCGATTCTGTGTACCAAAAGCTGAGTCTTTATAGACTCGCGAACGGTCTATCTTTTTCTTCGGCGGACACGGCAGACGTTGGTTCGGAGACAGACTGCCCCGCCATCCCATCTGAAAGAGGGGGGTCGCTCGATGTTTTTTCGGCTGCGTGTAGGGTGGGGGAGGAGGATTACACCGAGCCCCACTTGTATATTGTGCCGCTCGGTGTGCGCCGCCTCAGATACGAAGATGGCCGTGTCGTCCTCGTTTTTCGCATTGTATCGGACTGTCATGCCAAAGCGAGGATGGAATTGAGGTGCACGGCCCAAGAGAGAGGCGTGGCGTGGTTCCTTTTTCCTTCACTTTGTTGTGTGTGTGTGTGTGTGTGTGTGTGTGTGTGTGTGTGTGTGTGTGTGTGTGTGTGTGTGTGTGTGTGTGTGTGTGTGTGTGTGTGTGTGTGTGTGTGTGTGTGTGTGTGTGTGTTATTGCCTTAGCAGGGTGCCCGTAACGTGAACGAGATATCAAATTGCGTCGCTATCGCGGTCGTTATGTTGTTTGCTTCAGCCACACCGATTGTGTGTGACTCCTAAACCCATGGCAAGAAAAAAAAAAAAAGACGCAGAGCAAAACATCATCGGCGCGATGAAAAACTACGATGAACAACACCTACTACAGTTTCATCTTATTTCCTTTCGCTATCAAGAAATTGCAACATGTGTACATCGCTTAGAGTGCAGTTGCCGCGCCTCCGCCAACGTGATACACAATTAGACAATTTTTGTATCAGTGTCGAATGAGAACAGTCGGAAAACTTTAGCTTGAACTTTTCCCGCCGTGGTGCACCTGTGGTTATGGTGTTCGACTGCTAACCCGAAGGTCACAGGATGGATTTGAATGGAGGCGAAATGCACACGCATTTGGATGGAGGCGGAATACTTGAGGCCCGTGTGCTTATATTTAGGTTCACGTTAAACAACTCCAGGTGGTCGTAATTTCTGGAGTCCCTCCGCTACGGCATCTCTGAATCATTCCGTAGGTTTTGGACGTAAAACCTCAACAATTCTTATTATTAACTTGAGCTTTTGAATCGCATACGGAATATTGCCTTAATGGAAGAAGCAAGAGTACGGGCCTCTTCGAAGTGAACATACTGAGGTTCTTCACTAAAGAATATTTCGCATAACGCGACGCAACAAACGTTCAGAAAGACCGTATAAGAAATATTCTTCATCAGGTAAGTGGTGACGCGGCGAGTGTCATTATGATCGAATCACATCGGTCAAGTAAGACTAACTGTTATTTTCCCTGCGTGCTGTAATCACGACGAAAATAAATGTCAGTATTAACGTCATGACTATGTCATCTGTTTTCGTCATCTATGTCATCGGTGTCATGACCTTATGGGAAGAGAAGGAGCTAATAAAACTGGCAGTTAATGTGCGCACACACTTGAAGTAATTGTTTCTAATAACAAGAGGTTGCTCTATACGTACATGTTTGCCCGTCTTAAGCATCTCGTCCCAGCTGTACAGCATATACATCAAATGAAGCCATACAATGTACAATATACTACATGGCCAACGACATAGAGTGTGCAAACAGACGGCTACATTTTATTTTGCAATTAAGCAAACTATGTTTAATTACATGTTGACACCGTGGTGGCACGGTGGTGTTCGGCTGCTGACTCGAAAGTCGCGCGTTCGAGTTCGATGCCTACCGTGGAGGCCGCGTTTCGATGGAAGCGAAGTGTTGTTATACAGAGCCCCGTGTAATTATATTTAGTTGCGCGTTAAAGTACCCCAGGCGGTCGAAATTTCCGGTGCCCTACACTACCGCGTCTTTTATAATTGTATCATGGTTTTGGCACGTGAAACCCCAGAAAATATAATTATACGTAATATAATTTCATGAGTCATTAGCAAGCTCCGTCCCTGACGTCGAGCTAGACTACGCATTTAGACCTAAGATGGAATGCTAATGACTTCGTGGAACTTATCGATTGAGAAGTCGATCGGCCTTGAACTCCGTGAACTCTGTGACTGATGAGTCACACATCCGATCGAAATGGTCGTTTTCATGGAATACCATTAGCTTTTCCTTGTTACAGTTAACATATATTACTTTACAAACGAATGTCATTTGTTGTAAAATGACGTTAGATTCGCCGTGTGATAGAGGAATTAAATTGTTAATCTGTTTTTATAAAAGTGACCGACACGAAACTGGAATGCCGAATCAGGAGGTGGGAGGGCGGGGAGGGGGAGGAGGATCGGTGACAAGTACTTTACGGAGCTAGCTAAACACAACAAATAACGCTCGACGGAAGCTCTGAGCATTGCGCGAACGTTAAGTTAATTATTAATTATTATTAAGCTGTGGAGAAAAACTCAAAATGTTAAACGATCAAGATTAATACATATGAGGACGCCACTAGATATATGAAGTCAGTCAAGCGAGATTCCATTCTGCGAACTGCCGAGTCGGGGCACAATTCAATTTTTCCTGAAACTGAGACGCGCCAGCGCAATAAGAGACTTGACGCACAGGGCACGTCAAAAAGACAATGACGGTTAAAATATCGCGTGGGAATAGGAGGTCACTTCACACACACACACACACACACACACACACACACACACACACACACACACACACACACACACACACACACACACACACACACACACACACATATATATATATATATATATATATATATATATATATATATATATATATATATATATATATATATATATATATATATATATATATATATATATACCGAGGCAGGTTTCGACACCAACGAGCTCCTTGGGATCGTGAGACTGACATGGCTACAGATACAGATGGGCAAAAAAAAATCTCCATCACCCAACAGCAGCACAACGTAAAGAAAAGGGGCTGATCAAACAAGAAAAAAAGAAAAAAGCTAGATGGTAGATGTGTCATGTCTTTGGAAAAGCAATTATACAACACATTTCTCGCTAATCGAAAACTCCTTCCTGATTCTATATGAGGAAAAGAAACTGACACAGGAGAGCAGCGCTTCATCTCTCGAAACTTTCCTTCTTCATATTTCACTTTTCGTTCGTGTTTATGCGCTAATGATGCTGAGAGAACACGCAGTGGCCTTATGGTAGAAGTGGCGATCCGCGAAAAGAAAAATTTGCGAGACATTTTGCAAGCGCCAATTTGGGAAGCGCGGAATATGAGAAACGTACATTGTACACTGTCATTTATCCAACTTTATTTTTAATGATTTTTAAAGGGTACATAACATAGACGTATGAAAAAGAGGAGGTGGAGGGACACGTGACCCGGTGAAATATTGCCTTTTTATTTATTTTTGTTTCTTGCCTCGCGGTCGAAAATTAATATTTCCTAACACTCCCCTGCAGTAAGCTAAATCATGTCGCAATTTCTTTGTGGGTTTGAAAATGAGGAGAACATTACATTAATACTTAAAAAAAAGAAGCAAGAGTGAAGCCTATAAACGCCTCTTCAGACGTCATTACAAAGAACAAGAATATGATGAAGAGCAAAAAGAAGAAGAAAATTATTGGCTCAACGTTGCCTGTGACCTTTCCTTTTTTTTTTTCGCCTTTCTTTCCCGGCGTGCCTGTTATTTCGTGCAGCTCAGATCTTGTTACTAGGTGAATAAAAGACAAGGCACATCGCCTTTCTTGAGCCAAGGCGTCTTGCTAAACCCATAGCTGCTCGCTACACTCTTTCGCAATCTTCGCGCCGCTTGCCTTCGTATTCTCTGTAACGCTGCAGGTGCATGCGACTTTCGTGTCACGTTCATAAAGAAAGGCCGCGTGGGAGGACCGAGCAATTTCCGGAAAACGGATATGTGATTGCTTTGCTGCGGCAAGCGGCCGCGCGGACGTCAGAATAAGAGAAGCCGGGAAGGAGGTCACCTTCCCAGCTATATCGCCGCGTCCCTAGCTGTCGCGCATGGCGACCGCACATCGCCTGAAAAAGCTGCGCGCGAAGGGCAGGTAAATACCGTAAATTGTCGCGTATACGACGCGTCCTAACGATGCATGTCAGAAAATAGGCAGAAATAATTCAGATAATAGGCAAGCGAGGCAGAAGCTCGTGGGAACACGTGAACACCGGACAGTTTTAGGGAAAGATGGAGGCAGGCGTGCGCAGGGTTCACCATTAGGGGGAGGGGGAACGCGAGTACGCGTTTCATTCCCCCCCCCCCCCCCCACCCCCTGCTTTAGTCGAGTCTGAAAGAACACGAGCTCCACAATGGATGCAAAAACGAAAATAAAGCTATGACCTTGCTTCTTACAACGGTATGCTATTGGTTTCCGGCTTTCCGAGGTGAAGGTGGGAGTAAACAGTTACCCGCCACGGTGGTCTAGTGGTTATGGTGCTGGACTGCTTCCACGGAGGTCGCGGGATCGAATCCCGGACGCGGCCGCCGCATTTTCGATGGAGGCGAAAATGCTTGAGGCCCGTGTGCTTAGATTTAGGCGCACGTTAAAGAACCCCAGGCGGTAGAAATTTGCGGAGCCCTCCACTACGACGTCTCTCGTAATCATATCGTGGTTTTGGGGCGTTAAACTTCAGAAATTATTACTATAAGTAAACAGTTATTTGAATGCAACACGAGGGGTGCCTGGTCACCATTATCGTCAGAAAACATGCTTAGCCATAACCTTGCACATTAAAAAAATGACGTGAAAGGTCCGAATGAGTCAATGCACGGGGCCGAATTGGCACCCCCCTTTAGATAGTTAAGGGGGGGGGGGCATTTTCTGCCCCCCTCATGCGCACGCCTATGAGGCTAGCCTTGAATTGAAGAATAGTCGTCGAAACAAGGAATATTTGTGGAGCCAGCGTTAGTTCCTACGAGAAACCTTTGTAGTTTGTGGTAGTTCAGCGGCTTAAGTGCAACCCTCCTTTACTCGAGGACACAGGTTCGATTCAGGGCCACGGCGGCCACGTTTCGATAGCGGCAAAATACAAAAAAAACACCAGTGTATACTCATGGATCTAGGTACACGTTAAATAAACCTGGGCGTTCAAATTTAATCTGGAGTCCCTCAATACGGCATGCTCGATAACCGTATCGTGGTTATATCACGCAAAGCCCCAGAATTTAATTTTAAAATACAGTTGGAACTTTAACATCACAGGGCATCGCGGGCAAATGATAACACTGTATACAAGAACCTATGAAGCATGGCAGGACAAACATAAGGTCCCACATTATTATTTCTTTTATATAGTGCCGATAGTATATTATACGGTTTGCACTTTATACTATGTGCAGTACTTAGCGATATCAATGTTTTTTTTGTTTCTTGTTTTGTTTGCTGTCCAAGTCAGCAAGTGCTTCTTGGGTACTAAAAAGAAAAAAAGAGAAAACATGACGTAATGGAGTAACTGAAACAAAAGAAGAAATTAAGAAGAGAAAGGACGATCAGAAACGTATTATATGACGCCCACTGCGGTTCTATAATAATATATCCTGTGCCTATGTGCTCACTGCCGCTTGCGACATATGTTTCCGTTGAACAAAAATTATGGCGAAAGACCATTCGGGTGCTTTTCGATTAGAAGTTCGAGGGATGCAAGAAAAACAAAAGCACCTATTTTCATCATACCCAGCTTGGAACGGTTCTCCGAGTTGCAGCATTAAAAAAAAAACAAAAAAAAAGCACGGCCATTGTATTACCGTTTCTGCTAGCGTCCATTTTATATATTGCTCGTGGGTGTGTGCAATAGAAGCAGGCGTAATGTTATTAGTAATGGTAAAGTAGCGTTGAGGACATTAACAATAGGAACACGTTATGCAATGGTGCATTCTTATTCAAACCTAATGCGAACTAACGGCGGCTGTATGTTTTAGTCTTAGTTTTGTTTCATTCTCGTTTTTCGCTGAACTGTCATTACTTGCTGTTTGTGTATAACATTTATTCCAAAATGCGATGGGCTGCCTTGACCTATCTGTGAAAAGTGCGTGAGCGCCATCCTGTATTTATTAACGTTTATTTTATTAATGCAACTCATTATAGGAATTAAATCAGGGTTTTAAGAGCAGGTTTCAAAAAACATTAAAAAAATGCATATCCAGAGCTAGAATCCAGAAAGTGTGCCTGGTGATATGTGAAGATAAGGATCACCAAGCGTGCGATGGAGCAATAGATTCATTTGGCTCCCCGTCGCCTGTATCCGCTGTGTCGCAAAACGAAGTTCAGCAAACGTTCAGCAGTTCCACTTCACCACTTTTTTAGGCTCACCAATTCAAATCGGGTCACGAAGTTCACAACGGTCTATTCTTTTATCCAAAACGAACGCCAAAACACAGCAATAAACGAAGCCACAAGTGCGTTCCAAGCCGTAAGCACGAAGATTAGGCAAATCCGTGTACTACCCATCATTCCCATGGTGACTGAAAGATCGCAGCGCCAGAGTTCCCTCTTCGTAATTGTAGGAAACTCTATGAGAATACCTACTGCAAGTGCAGTTGCGATGCGCCCACTACGCCATAATTCTTCCTTTTGCGAATCAGCGAAGACCCCACTACGCCTCCGTAAGGCAACACGCGAACCTACGCACCTGCTCACTTTGTTGATACTTATGCTGGTGATGATGATTAAATATATCTGAGCACTTTGTAATGGGTGGGCCTTTAAAACACCCACTCGTTGCGCAATTCACATGTTTTGACGCCAGGCGCAATTCTATGCTTCTACCACGGAATATTCCGTGCGTTAAGGAGACTAATCCCATCACAAGACATTCATATAGTTTTGTAGTTTTTTTTTTCGAAGCTGTTTCAAGCAATTCTGGGCGCTTGTGTGTGTGTGTGTGTGTGTGTGTGTGTGTGTGTGTGTGTGCGCGCGCGTGCGTGCGTGCGTGCGTGCGTGCGTGCATGCGTGTGTGTGTGTGTGTGTGTGTGTGCGCGTGCGTGCGTGCGTGCGTGCGTGCATGCGTGTGTGTGTGTGTGTGTGTGTGTGTGTGTGTGTGTGTGTGTGTGTGTGTGTGTGTGTGTGTGTGTGTGTGTGTGTGTGCGTGTGTGCGCGCGCGCGCGCGTGCGCGCGTGCATGACTGTTGAAATGTCTCACACTGTCTACAACAATGTGGGTGTTGTGTATGTTGAGGTAATTCTAATGTGACGAATTTTGTAGTGCGCAGTTCGCAATAATTACAGGTAATATTTCCATACATCGAAGAAAAAAAATGGCGTGGCTCTGTGGTAGAACACGTGCTTGCCACGCAGAAGGTCTGGGTTCGATTCTCGCTCGAACCCAATATTTTTATTATTTGTTTTATTTCTCGATTTTTGGTTCACGGACAACCCTGATTTTTTGCTCACAACCGACGACACCGACGCCGACACCGGAGTTTCTGCTGTGCGGGCTCTTGAACGCTATCGCGTTAATATATATACATACAAAATGTAAAAATTTCAGGGGGTGGTATGAGCCCCCCTAACCCTACCTCTGGCTACGCTTTGCATTAGAGATGTTCTCAGTGGAATATAAGCGTCATGATGCTTGTTTATATTCACATGGAAACTCCAGCAGAGCGACGCGATCAGCCCGCGTTATATTTAGCCCGCTGATTGTACGTTGCTGTCTGTGCTTCTTACCTTGTGACGTTAAAGAATAAGTGTAATGAAGCCTTGTGTGCGCTCTGCCTGCGTTAAGCGTTACAATATCTCCCGTGTGTTCTAGCAGCCTTGTTGGCGAGATATTCGAGTTAATTACGCCTTTTGACAATGAGAACATACCGGCCGGCAACACTTTCGAGCGCGAACGTCAGTTTCCGTATCTGCGTCAGCATAGTGATAATAGTGATTACAAAAAAAAAAAAAAAAAGATACTTCATTGTTTCCTTTTGCTGGACGAGAAGTGAAAGAACAATGGATCAGAGACGAGCGGAGATGTCTACCTGCTTCCTCGATCGAGTATGATGCGTGCACAAAGATGAATTGCGTTTAAGCTGGTAAATTTGCTGAAATGACAATGTGTGACTATCAATGATGAAATCTTACGTCCCAGAGCTATACACTTCAGGGGTGGTGACACACGGGTTATAACTTTCGTCCCGGGTATCCGTAATGTGCATAGACATCTCTGTGGATGGAAATAAGTGAATAGAAGTATGTAACATACAATCAAATGAGCACTAATCTGGCTAACAAACTAGGAATAATTTATTAGTTGTATTTGCAATATAAAGATTACTGTGTATGTAAATATTACGAGAAGCTTGAGGACATAATACTACAAATACTAATACCTTCCGGGTTTTTACGTGTTTGGGGTCTCATGGGGCTAAGTTGTTACGCTGCGAAGCTCGAGGTCGCAGGTTCGAGTGCCGGCCATGGCGGCTTCGTTTGGATGGAAATTAAATGCGATACACCCGTTTGCTTAAGTTTATTTATAGCTTCAGGTGAAATAGCTTCGGGTGCTAAAAGTTAATGTGAAGGCCTCACTTAAGCGTTACACATAATGGTGTCGAGCTTTTGGCACGTAAGACCTCCGAATATTACTTTTTAATTGTTTCTCTCTCTCCCTAGCGCTCAGAGAAAACGCACAATTGAACTTGACACCCTTCAGGCTATTTTCGCATTCAGAAGGTTCCGGCGCAAAGACGTAATGTGCCATAACCGTAGTAAAGAAGGTAAGTATGGGAATGGATCAAGGGCTCGTTTTTCTTTTGTGAGATACAGTCTAATGAAACCAACAGACACTTGCGCCGAGGAAGGCATAGACGACATCACTGTAGTAGTCTTTTAACTGTAGTGTAGTACGTATAGTATGACAAATGTAAAGTCAACAAATAGACAACTTGGCGTCGGTAGACACCGAACCTACAACCTTCGGCTAACGTGTGGCTATAGCGTGTGGTAAACTCTTCCCTACCAATTGTAACGGTCGTCCTCCCGTCCACTTTAATTGGTATTAGTGTTATTTGTAATAGTGTTATTAGTATTAGTAGTATTAGTAATGCGCGATAAGATGAACATTATTGCCTGAAACGTCTTCGTTGTCGAACGGCTGTATATTAAAACTGCAGCAGCTCGCCTAAAATGTCTTTCTGTGCGATCCAGGAAAGCCTCCCCCTACCCCCTTCATTTCGTTTTCGATTGTTTTCCGTCAGGCACGAGGAACATACAACGAGACGGGCGTGGCGGTGAAGCCTCATTTGTTTTCGCCTTCGCAACCGACTCCTCCCAGCAGCTGTAGTGCACAGTCACCGTGCTTTGCTTTTCCCGAAAGACCAGGAAGACTATAGTTGGTTACCGCGAGGAAAGCGGAAAAGCTTGTTTTCAAAGCTCTTCAAGCGCCCTGTCATTCCGTATGAAGAGAAATATTTATATATCCACGACCGCAGCTTGAAGTCTGTGTACTTCCGTTCCGTTTTTAGGCGTCACTTTGCATGACCAAACGCGAGCGCCGCAGTAGAGCGCAGTAATAATGTTGTTATAAAAGAAATATGGGGACACTTTCGGCCGCGCCTTGCCGTCAACGCGGTGACAACCGTCGCTGCCCGGAAAGACTACTGCTTCGGTAGTTGGATGCAGTGTTGTAGAACCTTCGGCTGTATGCAGGTGATGTAGGAACGCATGTGCGGCGTACTTAGATAAGACCTATAGCTTGAGTGCCTTTGGTACAAGCAGCACATGAACGGCTATTGTATAGTTTACGTTTGCTACGCGCGCTGAGTAGCGTTGGTACAGAAAACTTTCGCGTGATATCGTTGGAGAGCAGACGAGTGGGAAAGCGTGCGGACAGCAGCACCTGTAGATTGGTTCACCTACAGGTTAAGTTAGTTAAATTAGGTAGGCGGATTCCGTTATCCAATAAAACATCCTTCCACCTTTCCTCGCTATGGCTCTGCTCCAAGATGACCGCGCTAAGTCTTCCAACTTCATTGATAAAGCTAGCTGAATAGATGCACCTTAGCTGTCATACTACACGTAAGGAAACGAACTAAAAATGTTAATATAGTAATATAAGTTTTGGACGTGACTGAATTGATTCACTGGGTTCGCACCTGGAGTCTATACCGCATTTTTGTTTCTTTCACTTCCTTTCTCGTTACCATTGCATTAAAGTTTGTGTTCAGAGTAGTACTTTTGTAACACATTGCATTGTCCGTGCGCATGCTGCGCTCTCAATTGGGAGTGAAAACGGTGGAAATTAAATAATTAAGATATACCGAAAAGCGTTTATGTTTCGTTGATTTCGTAGTAGCCACCCCAGAAAATGGTATATACAGGGTCGACCACATGTAAGGTGACCACCTCATTAGCATTCAAACCGATAAAACTACGTTTATTCTACTTCACGAGGGGAATGCCCCTTATGTGACGTCTAAGCATGGTGTCGACAAACACCATAATGATTTTCCGAATTACTTATTAAACATCAGATTCTATGAGCTCTGGAATACTAATGAGATGTTCGAGAAGGTTATATTCTCGGTTTGTCTGGGAGCATAATCTCCATATCAATGTTCCAGCCTGTAGTTAGATTTGCGACGTATACAGTCACCAGCTAGATTAGAAGCAGTACGCACAAACAGAACATAAATTCGCATCTGTTGTGGAGACAGCGTCCCGTAAACTTTTGCTGTTGAATGTACACGCACCCCACCCATAGCACGACTTCGCAGTTGTTTTCCTGACCCTGCACGCAACTGCCGGAAGCACGGCTGCGCGCAAACAATTACCCTGTGGGCGCAGTCGCCAAAAGCCGGATATACAAGAAGAGGACGACGCGGTGGCACAGCTCCGCGCGTGTTGTTTGCGGTGCCGCTTCCTCGTCGTCTCCCAACTGGCTCGTTCTCGGCGCTTGTAATGCGTGGCAGGCGACTGCCGCCGCTGCTTCCGTGTACGGAACCTGCCTTGCCTGCCTGCCTGCCCCCGCGACTACAGAGCAGCACAACGCGACAGCCACGAGCGAGAGAATGGGTTTACTGTCGGTTCAAAAGCAAGAACGTAGAAGGGAAGAAAAGGTTCAGCGCGCGCGCGCTTCGAGGGCTGGGGTTACCCCTGGAGCTGCGTTGATTATTTCCGCCTGCCTTTAACGATACCCGCACACACTGTCCTCCGGCATTCATCGCGGTGGCGCTGAATTCGGAAGGGGTTAATACTGGCAGCACCGGCGCAGCCGGGTGGGGCGGCTGGAGCGGGGTGGGGGAGGGGGGTGGAAGCTAGGTGTTCAAGCTGTCCCCGCTTTAACTGCAGAGCGCAAATTCCACTTCCGAAGTACAGTACTGGTTGTGCGCCTTTAAAAGACAGGTTTGCGATGTCGTCGAGATACGATACGGCGACCAGGAAAATAGAGAGTTTTAGTACTGGGGAGCCCAAGCCACCTGCGTACGCACGCTCTTGCGTTCCTTTGTACTCCCAGCCGCATCCACGGAGAATACAAAAGAGTGCAAGGGCCCGCGCGCCCCCAAGCCCGCCGGAACCCAGCACTAAAACTCTCTAATTCAGCAGAGCTGAGCGTATTGGCCAGGAGTAGTAAGCGGTTGTATATTTGAGGAAACATATATTTGTACACAGAAGGCCGGAAGGAAAAGCGATCAAATTTTACTTCTGACAGCGCTGTAACTGTCAACAGCGAGGCGGTAAATGCAGGAGAACGATCCTCAGGTCACGTGGGCATAAAGTCACGTGATCAAAGCGATAGCTCATCTAGGTACATCTTCACCTAGGAGCAGAGAGTGTGTCTAGGGACTGTTTAGGTACAACCACCGAACACGCGGAACACGTAGTACAATCGCGTGGTGCGTGATGGGTGTGTGTGAGATTGAGCACTGCACGGGCCGTGATTTTCAGCCCGGGCCCGGCCCGGGCCCGGAAACCGTTCACGTTTACCCGCCCGAGCCCGGCCCGGTGATTCAATACGCGACCCGAGCCCGGCCCGAACCCGAGAAAAACTTTCGCCTACCCGGCCCGGCCCGGCCCGACGGCAGATCAGGCCCGACAGAGGCCCGAGCCAATAATATAGGTGGTGTTGACAGAACATAGAATCTACAGCAAAGTGGTTTAAGTAGCAAATATCTACGCTTTGTTGGCGAATATTTAGCTAGCAATTCTACTTAAACCTACGGTAATTTCGTGTAAAAACGGGCTCACGGTGGAAATAGTTTAGGACATACTGCGTATAATGAACGTTTGTTCTGCAATGGTATAATATAACTTTTTTTTTGGCTAATGCAATGGGGATCGTCAAGAGCGTTTTGTAGCAGATATTGCAGCAAGGAAAGTAATTTGCAGCATGAGTTCAGTTTCGATAGGAAGTGCAATAGAAACAGAGGAGACAGAGAACGCAGCGCTCTCATTGCGCTCTTTACTTAAATTTAAAACATGCTCTAACGACAAAGCAAATCATGCACCCTTCTGGATATGTAACACATGTCTTCAGCATGGTAGTACTTTGCCACAGCAAGATGGAGGAAGAAAGCCAAGTTTATTACCTTGCTGTATGTACACTAACCTAGATAAAAATTATAACGAACCGTGTGCACCACGTGTACTTTTAGAAATACGTATAGACAGCCGAAAGGACGAAAAAAGTATTTGTGGTAGCATTCTTTTCATATATCATATATATTTAATATATCACCACGGCTACTATATACAGTCCATAAGTATTTTGTGGCATATTTTATAGTTTATTTCTTCACGTGTTATTGTGCAAAAAATCAAATTATCAGAGATTACGGCTTTAAGCACGCCATCCACCGTTGTATCACATATTCTGCCACGCTGAAGTTTCTCGCACTGCATGCGCTAGCCGCAGGAGTGCACATCTGCCTTGCGAAATGTGAAAGCGTCGGCAGTCGTTGTTCTTAACTTCCACCACTGGAGCAAATTTAGGATGTGTTTGTGGACCTCTGCAGAATGAATGTAGCAGTGCAGCTTATCCCTTCATTTGTATCGTTCCCGAACGTCGTGACACTCTTCAGTATCACCTATAAAACTCCTCTTTGAGGGCTTCTGCTTGCAGTTCTCAGCAGCGTATGTTACGCACGGCTTGCACCGCGCTCTTCTTTTCTTGCGTATCATATTGCTCTATGCCTTCCTAACGATGTTGTACTGGTAGAAGGTGACCACTGCACTACGCGGGTAGGACTGGCAGGAGGTGGACGAAGCGATTTTGATCTATTTTCGGTGTTCGTTACAGTTTGGTAATAAAGGCGCGAATAAGCTTCTCGACGCTTACTCATTGGATGTCTATATGGTTCGAGCTAAAGGGACATCACGCGGCACGGAATTCATAATTGTCTTTTTTCAAGCCTGATATTTAGTCAAGCGAATATATTTTGCTTCACGCCATATACTGTTTGAACCTATGCTATTCTGCACATTCCCACGTTGTTGTGGCAGTGTCACGTAGCTCTCACACCAGGGCCGTATAGCCAGGCATTTTTTTCGGGGGGGGGGGCACTTGCTGAAAGCCTTGACTATTTGAGAAAAACGCCTATTTTCATGATTTATTTTCGATAAAACATCATGTGTCATCAAAATTTCGGGGGGGGGGGCTGCACCCCCCCCCCCTGGCTACGGGCCTGTCTCACACTATACCTGTATAGCGCAGCAGAGGACCCAAACACGCACCCCGTGGGCACCTCCCTAAAGGCCCGCGGCCCGCACATGACGGTCTTCGTCCCAATTTTCCAATTTTTCATTTTCTTTATAAGTATGGTCTTAAGCTTCACAGGCATGGCAGGTCTAAAGCTCTTTTGTCGTGAGGCATCCCCTGCGGCCACGATGTGTTGATGCTTAATCGTGAAACAAAACTCTATATTTCAAAATCGGCGTCCTGATTTTAGTCACGTTGAAGATAGGTATCGATATGTTGTTGGAATCCTGCCGCCAAATACACTTCAGAAACGACCCATGTGTAACATATGGGAAAGCTCTTCTTTTAAATGGCAACGTTAGCTGACATTTGGTACGACCTAGCCCCTCTGCCCTCCCCCCCCCCCCCCCCCAACCTCGCGCTTTTAGCTGCGTTACTGTCCGGGCCCTTGCGGGAGTAAATTTTCGTGAATGCGGCCCGTTAGCTGAGGTGTGTTTGAGACCCCTGATGTAGCGTAAAAAGGAGAAAGTTCAAATGTTAAAGGGACCGACAACTGCCCAGACTATGAAATGAGTTGACTACACTGATGTAAAGATTGTCTGTCGCATTGGCTCAAACCAACACTGTTTTGTTCGTGAGAGATGGATTTATATTTTTATTTCTTAATTGAAAGTCGCGAAAAATCACCTGTGGCGCCTCTGGCAGCAAAAACATGAATGATCCGATGAAGACGGCCACGTGACTGTTGATTGCTGCACGCGGTCGACAATTTTTTTGTTAGTACTGAAATATTGTTCGTTTCTTTATATTAGAAGGTATTACTCCATAACAATGCACATATAGGCCTGCGTTAGTAGTATGCTATAAAGCGGCGTTGCCTTCGCGTGACGTAATGATCCCATGCTCGTCAGCGCGTCTTCAGCAACTTTTCAGCGTGCTCATGCAACCGTGCACGCAGTTTCCAGGTCGCTAAGATTTTGGAGCGACATAGTTTTACTACCTACACCTCGTCTCAGAAATGACGCGTGCTGCTACTCGGCGCGGCCACGCATATGCGTAGTGACGTTTTCGATGACTTGGCTTGGCTCGTGCGCCGAGAGAGTAAAGACGCCGGGATAAGCCACCCATGACATAGGCGCAGGCAACCTTGGACGCACGCGCACACAACGCGGTACAAATACAGGGAAGGTGTATAATGCCACATCATCTCATTGTAACAGCTTGTTATTTTCAAAAATAGTTGAAAAGCTATAAATAAAGGTGGTTAAGCATAGCTACAGGAACTCCTGCGAAAGCAGAACAACGACAGCTTTCACAAATCGCGAAAAGGGCTGGCGGCATCGCTACCAATTCTCAGCGTTGCTGGAGGAAAGCTGCATCCGTGTTTAGAGCCTTTCAGATCGAAAAATACTTCTTGTAAAATAACTACGTGCTTTTGGGATTAACTACTGCAGCTCTAAACACTGCGAAGGGTGAGCTTTTTGTCGCGTCGTAAAAAAATGGGTCGAGAAAAATCAGTTGTTGGTGCCTTTAACAAATTGGGCATGCCAAGCAGGCTGTGAACGTCCATATCGCTCACATGACCACTGGGGGCCGTGACGAAGCCATGGAAAAAGAATGTGTCTATATAGTCATCTATGTAACGAGACTCCGTGCAGTCCTTTCGTTTTAGTGGAGGGCTGGAAACTTCAAAAACGTTTCCTCGCTTTGGAGCTCTATGATCGCTCTTGCGATAAGTTACAGGTATATATTTATTATATTACATATATTACTGCGATTACAGAATAACATTTGCGATATAAAATCATAACGAATGCAAATAAAGCACAGAATAACGACATGTTAACTATACAAGCGCCTAGTATATCTACATTTAGCTCGCCCGTTTAAGATAAATCAAGTATATGCAAGGACCAAAAGAAGTTCAGTACTTGTCTATAATAAAATTTCTCTAAACAGCTTGCCCCGCATAAAAAAAGCGTTTTTTTTTTTCGAGAGAGAAAATGTGAAACCTATATGTATGTATGCAAAACGTATACGGAACAAACATGAAGGGGCACTAGAAAGAAAAACAATTTCTCAATTATCAGTAAATTTCTCTTTAGCAATTCCTAAATCACCACGCTCGCCGGGACAAGACTCTTGGTAAGTGAGAAAACGCGCAGAAACGTAAATGCGGGTGGCGACGCCCCCTTTAATTTCGCGCAGCAGACACCGTGACATCTTAGATTCTGACGGCGTCTAATGAGGTCTACGTAGTTCCTAATCACTAAAAATGAAGTACATTGACCTCTGAGGGGGCCATAGACTTAACATACCAAGTTTCAGGAAATTTTATAGAGCCAATGTCGCCAAATACGACAAATACAGTTTGAAATCCGTGGCGTCATGCGCGGAGATTTAAAAAAAATGAAATTTTGACCTTCATTTTCTCATGTGATAATAAACTTATGATGGTGAAATGAATGACATTCGAGTTCTTATACTTCGCTTTATCAGTCTAAACCGATTCAGTGCTTCATTTTAGTGACCCTTTAAGAAGGGAGCAAAGTCCAAGCCCGGCCCGACCCGAGCCCGCCACCTGAAACCCGGGCCCGGCCCTAGGCCCGGAGCTTCAGGCCCGAGCCCGGCCCGGGCCCGCCGTGAGAACTACTTTACCCGGCCCGGCCCGGCCCGGCCCACGGGCCGGGCCGGGCCCGGGTTTCCGGGTAGGCCCGAGCCCGTGCAGTGCTCTAGTGTGAGAGGCATGAACGTGGTGGGCGTGTGTCCACAGCTTCCGAGCTAGTAAAGTTGCGTTAATTCGTTACCACTTAAAACGTGGGAGACCGTTTCAAGCACGTCTTCATTAGCACTGAAACCGACTCTTGGGAAAAGAAATACAGGCAAGTGAGGTGTGAAAACGCAATGTGAAGTGCTAAATGTTGAGAAAGCGCTTATGAACCAAATGTACTGGCAACAGCTAGGTTGAGGCATTTTCATTGGTGTCATGTGTGCTGACTCTACGTAGTTTCGGTGAATGGTTTGAGAAGTGTCTTGCGTTTTTTTTCCTTCATGTATTGCATGAAGCTGCACACATTTTAAGTGTCCTGTAGAAATGCTTGTACGCAAGAAGAGTAGCTTGGGCTTGTTCGTGTACATACATAACGCAAGCGGAATAGCTCACACCGAGGCAGGGACGGTGTAAGCAAGTCGACACGAGAGCATGTGTTGTCTTGCTTGCTCCGTCGCTGTCTCAGTATGTGCTATTCCGCTCGAGAGCGTCCGACAGGAGAAAAGAATCGCTCTCCGCTAACTCGGGAGACGGGAACGCGAGGCTCACTTGTTGCGGGATCGGCAGGAACTGTAGGTAAACTGGGAAAACTTGGCATCGCCTCATAGGGAATAATCGAGCTCTTGATTTCTCTCGTGGTTGACGGTGCACCGTCCCTAGAATTCCTCAGAAAGCGATGTTATACGGAGCGGTGACGTCTGCATCGAACTAGCCAATGAGAGCGAGGATCACCCTCCTGGAGTTATCGCTTCGCCTGTCGACAGGGTCAGCAGCTTACACCTGAATGGTGGTCGTCACTGGGTCTTGGAGGATGGCAGTAAGAGACAGGGAAAGAATAGAGGGGGCTATTTACGTATGTACACAGAAGGTCCGAAAACTGACTCACTGCGTTTTAGTTTCTTTATTTATCCACTGTGTTTACTTTCTTCACGCCAAAAAGGAGCCTAGTTGCCGTGGAGCACGTGTGAGGTGCACCTGCGTTCAGAAAGGACATCGCTAAAACGGGTCAGTGCGTGTTTTCTCTGCTTCATTCCAACCAACACCCTCTAGACTCTAAGGCCGAAGCGCTCTCCGCATTCGAAGTGCTGACGTCACCAAGTGGAGGCGGTGACGGCAGCGGGAATCCGGTTTCCCCCGTTCCCGGTGGCCCGCTCAAACGCGGATGGATACAACTCGAAACACGTGTCACTGGTCGTCATTAAGAAAGTCGCGCCATTTTTCTGAATAAAGAAATACAATCGGCGGAATAAACCTGCAATAACCCTATGACAGTTATCTTTAAATGCAATATCAGCACCTAGCGAGATAACTTTCTACTCAAAAGCGCGCTATATTTAATGACGGAGGGCAAGTAGTGCGGCGGCACACCGGCACGTCAGTTTGTTTCCTGCTGCCACACGTGGTATGTCGGTTCCGTCGGTGCAGTGTGCCATTTTTTCGAAATTGTGAAAACGTCGTGCGTGCTGCAACGTGTGTGGGGCATTGAATTCGTCACACCGAACATGTGCTGTGTCTTCAGTGCAGTAGCAATTACGACTTGAAGTGCGAGGTGTGCGTTTTTTGATTTTCCAAGACGCGGAGTTGCGCTGAAAAATGGCTGCGCGCGATTTCGTGTGACAACTTCACTCCTTCACAGAATCCCAGGGTGAGTTTTCCTGCAGAATATTCTACATATACTTCCGAGCGTGATTAGAAGTACGACGGTCGCCACTTCTTGAAATGCCAGTGACGAGGATGAGGAATGGCATGACCTTCAGAGGGAAGCAAACTGTTCACGGCCTGGCTGCAACGTAGTTGTCACCGAGGAAACGCAGTGAAAGATGACGGACATTATCCCGGTATTGGTGTATGTGGCAGGGTATGCTGTCTACGCCGCCTTGAAGGAACTCAAGAGTGAGAAATGTAGAGAAGCAATGACATTGAATAAAGAAACTTCAGTTTGTGTTGCAGAGAAGCACTGACCTCGTCAGAGCAATGGACCGAGGAAGTCTCCTGCTTTTAGCGCTATTTGTCGTAAATGCTGTCGCATATAATTATGCAGCCGTGGAGCAATCGTCAAAACAAGAAGTGCTTTAAAGTTGTCGAACCAGCACCAAGTGGTTACAGACCTCACCGTGGAGCTCCTAACCAACGACGAGTCGTCAGATTTTTATACCTGCGACGATGGACATGCTTAACAGCTGGTTCTGAAGCAGTGTTGCAGTGCAGCACGAATCCTCTCATACAAGTCTTTAGCCGCAAGAAATGGTTTTAGAAGCTGAATCGAAATCAAAGAAGGGAAAGCTGGAAACGCTAAGCTAGAAATAGCTCTCGAAGTGCTTTTGGCTCCGCTGTATATAAAGTTGTTCAGACAAAATGCCATCATTCTCCCGTTCTCGCTTTAAAGCACGCTTGCGACCTGGTGTGATTTCCTCTGTTTCATTTATTACCTGCCCATAAGTTTCCCTATCACTGGCAAGCGCAACTCGAGGAGGCAAATGTATGGAGCCTACGTATTAGGTCGAAGGGTAGCTTGTTCCTATGAATCTCTTTTTTTTTTCGAACTTCCCTGAATGCATTACGCGAAGATAATTTTCTTCGAGGTGTGACTACGTGTTCGGACTCTTTTGTGGTCGATGTATCAATCAGTCGCAAATTTGTGCTACCTGCCGGATGTATAACCAAGAACCGATGAACAAAATTATGCGAAGTTCCTGCACATTTGATACATCTATTTCTGTTACTACCGAGGTGAAATACAGGGCATAAGCTCAGCAAAACTCTGTTTAAGTGCTTAATATTCCTCAGAGCAAACACACGTCTTTTACTTATTCACAAAAGAAAAAAATATAGCAAAATTTGTGAGGCTTACTTCCTAAGCGCCAAACAGGTACACTGACGAAAGAAAAGGCACAGACAAGCTCACAGCAGACGTTACTACGCAAGCCTTCGCTGCTTGGTGGCGAGCAACCGCCGCCGCCGCTTCGTGACGTCACGGTGGCAGCCTTCAGGCCTTAAAGTCTAGAGGGTGTTGTTCCAACTGATGTGCATGGAGTAATTGAGAGTAATAAAGGTTTGAAACGGAGGACTGTGTCAACAAAACTTCCTATCCGGGGCCAGGAAAACGTTGTGGAACTAAGGCCCTTATGTTCCTTTTGGGAAATATTCAGTGCGTCATCGCGGCATTGGCTGTGCGGGGCGTTGTTCGCCGAGCCCGTGTCAGCGGAGCGGGGCGTCCACATCCCGTACGCGGTCGTTCAACTCCCCGCTGTATCTATAATTTCGTGGGCGCTCTAGACCATGTTCACAGCGTGGAGTACTGCTGTGTTGTGTGGACTATCATGTGGTCTGTTGCGTGGAGTGAGATGGAAGCACCAGCGTGTGGTCCGGGACTTGTCCCAAGAGATTAGATAGATAGATAGATAGATAGATAGATAGATAGATAGATAGATAGATAGATAGATAGATAGATAGATAGATAGATAGATAGATAGATAGATAGATAGATAGATAGATAGATAGATAGATAGATAGATAGATAGATAGACGGACGGACGGACGGACGGACGGACGGACGGACGGACGGACGGACGGATGGATGGATGGATGGATGGATGGATGGATGGATGGATGGATGGATGGATGGATGGATGGATGGATGGTAAAGAAAGACGAACGGAGATAACTAAACAGGATGATCTCCGTTGTCCGTTATGACGGTGCGCCTGCGCAGCTTGTGGATGTATAAACCAGTGCATCTGCTTTAGATAAAATAGTTGTCAGTTCGTGCCTATGTTCGTCTTCCTTTCTGTCATCCCGTTTCGTTGCGCTATTTACGACGAATTTAACGCCAAAAGACCAGCTCGCCGAACATTCAGCACATTTAGCCCTGCAGAGCAGTTTGTCTGTGGTTGCTTCGGTTTTGTGTGAAAGAAGATGTGTAAATGAATAGAAAAATATCTGTACGGACTCTATCCGCGGTATTATAAGTGACCACCCTGTATATACTGGACTCTGTCCTTTGACTCTGCTAATTCTTTATACGCCACAATATCACGTATGTATGTAGTGCTTCTGTTTATCTTTCTATTTACTTATTTTTTTATCCGTTCTAGTTCTTGTGCGTTTCTTCATTACTACTATTATGTTGATGGTATAGCCGGCTCTAATGTAGCCTACCTTCCCATGTGTTTTTTTCTTTTTCATATATAAATGAAAAAAAATAAGATATGTGTTTTCTGACCTGGGTGGAGAGCGCGCGGGTTAAGCACACGGAACACGAGCCGGAAGTGCCTCGCATTTCTAATACGTTGAGGACGAGGAAGGAACGGCCGCGTTGCTGGACGCAGTCCAGGAATCGGGCCACGTTGTTCAATGTTCGGTCAACCCCGGGGGGCTGCTCCGCTGTTTGGAAAAACAAGACGCTCCGGAAAACGCCTCTCTGACGAGAGACAGGAGCCACGAGCAGCGAAGTACACGGTCCAGCTATTGGTAGGAAGCTATAGGCTCCTGCAGGAACAAAATCAACTCGAAGAAAAATTGAGTACGCAACAAGGGCCGGTGGAATAATACTTGGCTTTAGAGATGTACGTATATAGTGCAAAAGTTTGTCGGCGGCAAACTTGGCCCGTGCGTCTCGGACAGATGCGGATGAACACGCATGCAGGCGTATATATATATGAATTGGCATGGTAGATAGATAGATAGATAGATAGATAGATAGATAGATAGATAGATAGATAGATAGATAGATAGATAGATAGATAGATAGATAGATAGATAGATAGATAGATAGATAGATAGATAGATAGATAGATAGATAGATAGATAGATAGATAGATAGATAGATAGATAGATAGATAGATAGATAGATAGATAGATAGATAGATAGATAGATAGATAGATAGATCTTGTACTTAGACGTGAGAAACGAAAACATTTGCTTCTGCGTATATATCGTTGTGATTTATATATTGTTGTTTTGTCCTGGTCGTTTACACAGACCGTTGGCAGTAGTGAAAGAAAACCCTGACAGAGGTTCCATCAGCCAAAGCCTTTGTTTACACTCTGCACAGCACATCCCTGACAGATGGAAAATACGATCTCGATAACAAAGTACAGCATGCATATATGGATCGAGATGGAATACTATGCTTCTTCCACTTCGTAAACATTGGCGCGGAAAAATACTGAGTTGTCGGACTGAAGACGGCGAGGACGTTTCGGTGTGGGAAAAAACAACAAAAACACGTAAATAAACAATGTGAAAAAAAGAAAAAAAAAAGGTGGGCGTGTGGGAGTACACAACAGGAGATCCAAGTGCGAGAAACGAGGCCAATGGGAAGGAACGTCTCGGTCGACTTGCGATAAACCTTCGGTGCTCCGAGCAACGGACAGAACGATACTCGCTCTCGGAGTTTCAGATCGGCACGTACGTAGGGTTGCCAGTACCGGGGCGTGTGCGCACCGCAGCTGGATCACCAGATGGCGTGGCGCGCGCGCCGGAAGCACCTCGTTCCTGGGCTGCCCTACTTCCGGTGGGCAGATGTCGACTCCGCGGCAAGTTCCGGGAGGTACTCACAACACACAAGCCATTCCTCGCCCGCCCATCCCTTTCCTTCACTTTCTGTTATATATACGTATATATGTATACCCTTTATTGTAATTTTCTTTTCTTTTCCTGCGACGTTTGTTGGTGGGTGCGGCGTGTGCCCCTGGCACCCGCCGTGCGTTACGGGCGTTCACTGCCGCCGGGCAACTCTTCTACGAAGCGGAACGTGCGATCGACTCCGGCAGAGGCCCTCCATGAATTTCCATACCTTTTTCGCCGGAGTGGTACTATAGTAATATATACGCATGCAGCGGGAACACGCGACGCCCGAAGTCCTCCAGAGGCGTGCCGACGTCGACATATTCCTCGCCGCGCCTCAGTGCGCGCGGCATTTACGCTCGTGCGCTACACCGAGGGATTCTGAAAGTGAAAAAGTGCAAACTAGGTGCCACTCGTCATTGTCGAGGTAGTGGGCGCAGCCAGCGAGCGAGCGCGTTGCTGTAATATACGTTCACGCAGTATCGCAAAGAATCACATGGACGGCCAATGAGGAAGACGGGACACACCTGCTTAGGCGTCCATGTGATTATTTGCGCTACTGCGTGAATTATGTACTACCAACTAGACCGTCAACTTGTCGTTTTGTACAACATTCGTTTTGATCAGCAACATCTGAAACTTCCAGATCAAGGGTGGAAACTCGGGTATGTTGGTAGCTCATACTAAATCTAAGGACAGCGCAAGCAACAAGCACTAGCGAAGAACTCACACACAGTGCTGTGTGCGTAGACGTGCGCACGAGGGAGGCAGGCATACATAGCCTGCCTCGCATACATAGCCGGCAATTGTTACACCGGACCAATTCATGCGTTGATAGCAGGAGTGTTCGTGTCACCAGGCGTTTATCAGCCCCATGTCTCGCGGGAAGGCAATCGGCAGCGCGCCCTTATATACAGGCTGATTTGTTTGTTGCTTACAGCAATCGTGTTCGCGGAGATTGCTTGACATTTGACTGTACACTTGATGTTTTCTGTAATGCTCAATAGAATTTCGCCCGCGTCCTGTCGTATGTGTTCTGTGTTCGGCGCGTCTTATGCTTCTGAAATGCCATCAGCAGCATTTGCGCAGTAGCCAGAAAGAATGAGAGTGCGCGCACGTGTGTGTCCTTGCGTGGCTGTTGACAGCAACGGAGGTGTATCCAGTCTCACAGAAGTGCAGATCGCGTCATAAAAGGAAATACAACAGAATACAGAGGAAAATAGGAGCTACACTTTCAGGCATTTCATTACTCACACTCTTGGATCTGTGGCTCAGGTTGGATGCAGGTTACAAGTCAGAGTGACAACTGTTTTATTAATGCCGTCGAAAATGGTACGCCCGGTGGACTTATGCGAGGTCTTGCGGGCGGCCATCTGTTAGGTAACAGCTGGGCTTAAGCTGACATCGTATGTAGACAGCATATTCTAGTTCCCTATAGTAGACAGACACCCTGCGGAGACGGTCTCGTTAACCAGCTTCGACTATTCGAGCCCTCCGACCTTGCAGTAAGTTAGCATTAACGTGTTTGCCCCCGCTATGCTCTTCGCCGTGGTACTGGGCTAGACACCATTGTTGACGACTGGTCCGCAGCCCACCGGTTGCTTGGGGATGCCAGCTGCGAAACGCGGCGCTGTTCCAGCCGGCTATGTCGTGTTTGCGCCGTCGAGCTCCTTCTTACTCGCTCGTTACCTTCTCTGTCTGTTTTTTTTCTTTTTCCCGGAGATCTCGCAGCTGACAAGCGAGATCGACAATGGAGCGGCTGTTGTCAACGTGAGAAACGACGCCGCGCGTTAGTCCGCGCATGCGCGCTGCGTTCGGCGGCAGATGGAAAAGCCACACGCGTACGTACGCTCG